>NC_056742.1:231341459-231487021 GCF_019279795.1 Protopterus annectens
CACACAGATACAAGGGAAATTAGCATATGCTTTAGCTTTTAAAAAGTCACTGCTTAAGACTCAAGGTTAAATAAAACTAGCACTCAGTGGAATTCAAACACTACAACACCTACTACTATAACTAGGAGACAAAACTTGATTGATATCTTCCTCCTCTAAGACAAATGTATAATATATTAAATGTGCAATTTAGTTACAGCAAAGACTGAATTTTATAATTATCTGCGTAACACTCTTATATCAGCAATACCTTTATCTTTCAGATATAAATGGATAACAAAATACAGATTTAATCTTGTATATTTTGCTTCTTTTTGATCCAGATATGAAAAGCAGTTTGCATCTAATGAACCGAGACAATCTATTTTCACTATAAATATTATTTATATCCCTTAAAAATATAATGCACACAGTTCTTGCTAATACACAATGCTTACTTCATGCCCATAATCCAGCACTTCCCATGACACTTTTGTCTTGTAATAATGACACTGCACCCATCCTATGTATCTTTTGGGAATGCAAATATATTAAACTACTTTGGCAAATCTACAGCAGGGGATCTCAGATCATGTTCCTGATCCTAAATGTTCCATCTTCTAATATCAACCCTTACACATTGAGAAAACTTAACATGACTGTCACGTTTAGTACATTTTGTATTACTAAAAACTATCTTGACCTTTCAGTTTTAAACTGAGGATTTCTAAGATAGACAGTATATAAAATATTTAGGTCTTTCAAATTAATTGTTTTTTTGAAAAACACAATAATTCTGAATCTCTGAACCACTTAAGGCTTAGTAAAATATCATGGATATTTTTTTCCTGGTTAATTATTTATATCTTGCAGAGGCATTTCCTCATTAGGAATCACTAACTTTATGTATTCAGCTATTGTTGTACACTTTTGAGACAGAGAGAGGGGGACTCTTATCAATGCAGTCCTTCATTATTGGGATGTCTTTGTATATAATGTAAATAGTTTATGTTTTATCAGTTTCTTTATTGGCTATAGTCAGAAAGAGTTATTTTTAGAATAAGTAAGTTTTTCAGAATCAGAGCAAGTATAAACCTGCTCTGATTCTGAAAAACTTGCCCTCGGTGTAAGGGAATACTTCGTGACAGGTACAAAAAGACCTTCTGTGTAATATACAGATTGAATCACTTACACAGAGATCAAGTGTTTTGAATCACACTCTATGTCTTTCATTCTTTCTTGTTTTTGACATTTTTATATTGTGCATGTCAAAATCTTACAGTAAAAAAAATAAATGTGATGCTTTTATTAAAGGGAACAATGTGCTGTACCCCCAAAACCATAAAAAGCAAGAAAATTCTAGGCTTAAAACAAACTCAAACATCAAAAATCGAGATATTCTGTCCAGCCGTAAAAAGGAACTGAATAAAGAAAAAAGCTGAACATGAATTGAGCCAGTAATAATAATGCTTTTAATGAAGTTGGTTAAGTGCATTTGTCTCTCTTAGTACTGAGACTTCTTCAGAACTTAAAACATTATTTAAAATAATTCCAGTTAACCATCACATGCTGTCCTCAACAAATAATCTTGAGTTTTACAAATCATATGAGTTCTAGAAAATTTTTATAAATAGATATAAGATAAAAAGATTAAAAAATACATCCAGTTATAAACTTTCATAGTAGTAAATAGTATTGTGAACCTATGCAATTAAACAGCCATTAATTTAAGTACACAATTTAATAATAACTTGATAAAAAATAATATTTTAATAATGTTTTATAACTTACCAGCCCTTAATTTAAGTACACAACTTAGTGATATCATATCATATCATTTAAACCAGGGTATGCTGGCACCCAACCTTAACTTCCATAACAGTTCATGGTATTCCAGTATCTTTTCCCATGCATTCCCTCTGGGGTTGGGTATTACTTTTTTCAAAATAAAAAATAAGAAATAAAAATCTTTGTATTAACTGTGCAATTTAACTTGTGTTTATACAATGCATTGTTGTCATTATGATTTTTCAAATAATAATAATGATTATAGATATGTTTTTAAAGCTCTTTCCATTTTTCCTATATAGAATGAGTGGCAACCATCACAGAACGCAATATAAACAACTCCAGGTGAATTACAATCACATGCTCTTTGTAGTTGCAATGCTAAGGGAAGAGTATTCAATTTTAAAACATGACCTATAAAAATATATTTACACTGTGGATATGATCTACAGATTATCATACACTTATTATTTCTTTGTGAACTTGTAGAATCATCAAAAACATTACGCCTTTCCAAACCTTTCCTTTAAGTTTAAATGCCTCTACTAAATAAATTGCGGACCCGCTACTAGCGCCTTGTTGACACATTCATCATATTCTATGAGACTCCAGTTGCTAGTACCTATTTGTTTAATAATATTAGAGCCATTATCATATTTAAAAACCATGGTTTGTTCATAATTCTTTAAATTTGGTACTTTTGTAAGGTTCTGATCTCCCCCTTTCCACAAAATGGGGAAAACTTGTCTTTACATTTTACACTAACTTCCTCTTTAATTTTCTGGAGCATATCAAGGGGGCAAGCTCTACTGATAAACATTTCCATTAGTTTATTAATTTCCAACATACATTGATGATTATTAGAAACTAGTCTAGAAATTCAAACCATCTGCCCTTTGACTGGGCTCCTTTTTTGATAGTATGGGTGGTTGCTAGTGAAGTGTAAGCAATGTTTACAAATAGTGGGTTTACTATACAATCTGGATTTAAAGTTACTGGAATTACCATCATTGAACAGTGTAGCATCTAAATAGTTCATATACTCATATCTGTTTCCATAGGTAAATCTTAAAAAACTCAGTGGTCAAGTTTAAATAAGTAACAAAATTAGTAAATTGTATTTCAGTGCCCTTCCAAATTAAAAATATGTCATACAAGAAGTGCAAAAAAAATTACTATATACTGTGCATGTTCTGTATTGAACAAAAAGTGTTGTTCCCGGTACCAAAGCACTGTATTGGCATAGATGAGGATACATGCAACCCACATAACCACACCTGCTGTCTGCTTATAATATCCCCCTTGAAGTGGGGGAAATTGGTTTCTAACACCATTTCCACAAATTCTACTAATAGGCTGACTTCACTGTTTTGCAGTGTATCACATTTTATACATGTTTTTGTAAACCATTCTATACCTATGCAATGTAATATACATGAAAATAAATCAATTACATTTATAGTGATGGGAAGGGAAGTGTACAGGTTCTAAAAATATCAGTGTTATCATCAGCTGCAAAGCAGTTCTATTCAGGTAATTACATATGAGAATCAATATTAGTAGCACAACTATCTTCTCTATTAATTCTACCATTTGTGAGTGCTTGGATAGTGGGGTGTAAGTAGGTAAATCAGTTGAGACAACTTACAGGTAAGAACATCCAGGGAACTTCCCTCCATGTTACCTGAAAGTGTGTCTAGTCCATTATTGCATGCTGAATAAATCTCAGCAACACTGCCAGTAAACAGCTCCCATGAAGCCATGGGACATAGATCTCTCACAAATGTACACCAAAAACCATAAAAAGTGAGAGAATCCTTGGCTTAAAACAAACTCAAACACCAATAACCAAGGTATTCAATGCAGCCATAAAAAGGAACTGAATAAGGAAATAAATGGAACTTGCACTAAGGCAGTAATATTAATGCTTTTATTGAATTTATTTAAGCACTTCTGTTCCTCTTAGTACTGGGACTTCTTCGGAACTAAAAACAATTAGCAAAGCACACTATTTAAAATGTTTCCAATTAGACATCACGACTTCCCCCAACAAATCACCTTGACTTTTACAAATTATATAAGTTCTACAAAAACATTTATAAGTACATACAAGATAAAAAGGTTAAACATGCATCCAGTTATAAACTTTCATAACAGTAAATAGTATTGTAAACCTTGGCAACTAAACACTGTGTTGTACATAAGCACACAGAAGAGATGGGTGTAAAGATCACTGCTGTTTTGCCAATTTAAATGTATTTTGCTATTTTTGTAATTTATTTTTACAATATAAAACATGCTCTATGTTAAAGTATATCTGACTTGACACATGAAAATGAGTATTAATACTGGGTTAATATTACTTTTTTACCGTTTTACCATAGCAGTGTTTACTTGCAGGTTGTATATTTGGTGATGCTAAAATTGTAATGTCCTTTGTACAAATTTTGTTTTACAAAATAGTTTTGATTATTGTTTGACATTTATTTCATAAGAGTGATACTCAGAATACTTTGTTGCGTGTGTACTACATGATTCTAGTAAATACAGATAAATGTCTAAACAAGTTGGTCATAGAGTAATTGAAGTGTTCAGAATGAACTTTTGAAGTCTTTGAAAGTGCTGTACTGTTACAGCTGCTCACAGGCCAACTTGTCCATATTTTTTTTCCAATACTGATAACTGTCTCGGTTTGAATACTGTAACTTTTACAGCTGAGAGATGGAGATTGTTGAGTATTTAGAATCTTTGTCTGGTGTAATTACTTAATAACATTGGTCTCTATCCAAAGCTGAGATGTTTTTACTGTGCTATAAGAAATATTCCATCCTGAAACTAGAAAACAGTTGTACCGCCTTCATATTCTTTGTGGTACTAAAGCGCTCAGTGTCACACAATTTATATTATTTTTAGCTTTTGTTTCATAAAGTTACTATGATGGGGACTGATATATTGCTGGAATTTAATCTGACATGTTCCAGTACTATGCTTTCTGCTGCAGCAATATCAAGCAACCTAAAAATAATAACTGGTGTATTTATTTTTTCTTTTGTATTTAGTTAGAGTAACAGCAACCCAGCCACTGGGGATGCACATGCCAGTGCATTTCTTTGTGCCGGTCCCAAGCCTGGATAAATGGGGAGGGTTGCATCAGGAAGGACATCCGGCGTAAAACTTCGCCAAATCTTTTCATATAGTCACCAGTTAATATTTCCATACCGGATCGGTCGAGACCCAGGTTAACAATGACCGCCACCAGTACTGTTAGCCAATAGGGTGCTGACAGAAATTGGGCTACTGTTGGCCGAAGGAGGAGAAGAGACAGAAGGCATGGCCGAAGGCAGGAAGAGAGGAGAAAGGCTATGACTGTGGTAGTGAGGGTCAGAACTTTGAATGTTGGCAGTATGACTAGTATAGGGAGAGAGCTAGCTGATATGATGGGCAGAAGGAAGGCTGGTATATTGTGTGTGCAAGAGACCAGATGGAAGGGGAGTAAGGCTAGGTGTATCAGTTCAAATTGTTTTATCATGGTGTGGATGGGAGGAGAAATGGCATAGGAGTTATTCTGAAGGAACAGTATGCGAAGAGTGTTTTAGAGGTGAAAAGGGTGTCTGATAGAGTGATGTGTATGAAGCTGGAAATTGATGGTGTAATGATTAATGTTGTTAGTGCATATGCTCCACAAGTTGGGTGTGCAATGGATGAGAAAGAAAAATTTTGGAGTGAATTGGATGAAGTGGTGATGACTGTACCCAAGGGTGAGAGAGTGGTTATTGGAGCAGATTTAAATGGGCATGTTGATGAAGGGAACAGTGGGGATGAGGAAGTGATGGGTAGGTATGGTGTTAAACAAAGGAATGCAGAAGGTCAGATGGTAGTGGATTTTGCGAAAAGGATGGATTTGGCTGCAGTGAATACATATTTTAACAAGAGGGAGGAGCATAGGGTGACATAAAAGAGTGGAGGAAGATGCACACAGGTGGATTATATCTTATGTAGGAGGGCCAGTTTGACGGAGATTAGAGACTGTAAAGTGGTGGCCAGAGAAAGTGTAGTTAGGCAGCATAGGATGGTGGTTTGTAGGATGATGTTGGTGATCAAGAAGAGGAGAAGAAGTGTGAGGGTAGCACCAAGGATCAAATGGTGGAAATTGAAAAAGGGTAATTATGAGGTGGAGTTCAGGGATGATTTAAGACAGTCACTGAGTGGAAGTGAAGAGTTACCAAATAGCTGGGTAACTACAGCAGAGCTAGTAAGGGAGATGGCTAGAAAGGTGCTTGGTATCACATCAGGACAGAGGAAGGACGACAAGGAGACATGGTGGTGGAATGAGGAAGTACAGAAGAGTATACAGACAAAGAGGTTGGCAAAGAAGAAGTGGGATTGTCAGAGAGATGAAGAAAGTAGACAGGAGTACAAGGAGATGAGGTGCATGGCAAAGAGAGAGGTGGCGAAGGCTAAGGATAAGGCATATGAAGACTTGTATGAAAGGTTGGACACTAGGAAAAATGTGCAGCAGGTAAAGGTGATAAAGGATAATGAGGGAAACATACTCACAAGTGAGGAGAGTGTGTTGAGCAGATGGAAAGAGTACTTTGAGGGTCTGATGAATGAAGAGAATGAGAGGGAGAGAAGGTTTGATGATGTGGGGATAGTGAATCATGAAGTGCAATGGATTAGCAAGGAGAAAGTAAGGACAGCTATCAAGAGGATGAAGAATGGAAAGGCTGTTGGCCCAGATGACATACCTGTGGAAGCATGGAAGTGTTTAGGTGAATGGCAGTGGAGTTTTTAACCAGATTGTTTAACGAAATCTTGGGAAGTGAGAGGATGCCTGAGGAATGGAGAAAAAATGTTTTGGTACCGATTTTTAAGAATAAGGGTGATGTGCAGAGCTGTAGTAACTACAGAGAGATTAAACTGTTCAGTCACAGCATGATGTTATGGGAAAGAGTAGTGGAAGCTAGGTTAAGAAGGGATGTGATGATTAGTGAACAGCAGTATGGTTTCATGCCAGAAAAGAGCACTACAGATGCAATGTTTGCTCTGAGAGTGTTGATGGAGAAGTACAGAGAATGTTAGAAGGAGTTGCATTGTGTTTTTGTAAACTTGGAGAAAGCATATGACAGGGTGCCTAGAGAGGAGTTGTGGTATTGTATGAGAAAGTCAGGAGTGTCAGAGAAGTATGTAAGAGTGGTACAGGATATGTACGAGGGTAGTGTGACAGCAGTGAGGTCTGCAGTGGGAGTGACGGATGCGTTTAAGGTGGAGGTGGGGTTACATCAAGGATCAGCTCTGAGCCCTTTCTTATTTGCAATGGTGATGGACAGGTTGACAGACAAGATCAGACAGGAGTCCCCATGGACTATGATGTTTGCAGATGACATTGTGATCTGTAGTGAGAGTAGGGAACAGGTGGAGGAGACCCTGGAGAGATGGAGATATGCTCTAGAGAGAAGAGGAATGAAGGTCAGCAGGACTAAGACAGAATATATGTGTGTGAATGAGAGGGAGGATAGAGGAATGGTGAGGATGCAAGGAGTAAAGGTGGCGAAGGTGGATGAGTTTAAATACTTGGGGTCAATAGTTCAGAGTAATGGTGAGTGTAAAAGAGAGGTGAAGAAGAGAGTACAGGCAGGATGGAGTGGGTGGAGAAGAGTGTCAGGAGTGATTTGTGACAGAAGAGTACCGTAAGAGTGAAAAGGAAAGTCTACAAGAGGGTAGTGAGACCAGCTATGTTATATGGATTGGAGACAGTGGCATTGACAAAAAGGCAGGAGTTTCAGCTGGATGTGGCAGAGTTAAAGATGTTAAGATTTGCACTGGGTGTGACGAGGGTGAACAGGATTAGGAATAAGTATATTAGAGGGTCAGCCCAGGTTGGAAGGTTTGGAGACAAAGCCAGAGAGGTGAGAATATGTTGGTTTGGACATGTGCTGAGGAGGGATGCTCGGTATATTGGGAAAAAGATGCTAAGGATGAAGCTACCAGGTAACAAGAAAAGAGGAAGGCCTAAGATAAGGTTTATGGATGTAGTGAGAGAGGACATGCAGGTGGTTGGTGTGACAGAGCAAGATGCAGAGGACAGGAAGAAATGGAAACAGGTGATCCGCTGTGGCGACCCCTAACAGGAACAGCTGAAAGATTTAGTTAGAGTGACAGCAGTACTTTAAAGCAGCAATAGCATGCACCATGTCATCTCTTCTCACCATTAGAAAAACAGTTCCTTGGCTGAATTTTGGAAGAAACATTTTGTAGGTGCATACCAGCTTCATGGTCACCTAAAAATGTTTGATCATTGTTGTCTCATGCTAAAATTTGCACACACCTATGAGTCTCTTAACTCATTCACTTCACAGGAGCTGAAGAAAGCTGGCTGTTAACTTTCCATTTAGGAACAATGGGATATTTTGAACTTACATTCCAGAAAATCCATTTCTAAAAGCATTCTTGCAGCAAATGCTGATGTATTGAATTGTATCAAATGTTCACAAAAACTGACATTAAAATTGTTTAGCACACATACATCTTTACTGTGTAATAGTGTAGGCATCAAAGATGGTAAATTCTGATGTTACAACTATCAGTAATGATATATATATATTTTTTTGCTATTATTTTCCTGTATTTTAAAATTAAGTGAGAGTGTCTCAGGAACCATTACAGGCATATACCTACCATCAGTAGAGGAAGTGTCTGTCTAGATGTTTGCTTCAGAATGAGATTTCATCCAGCATTCTGACATGTGTACATACTGAGACTTGCAGTGTCAGTAACTGAACAAGTCACACATTTGCTTTTGGTGCTGGACAATGAGAGGAGAGGATCAGTTCTAGTCCCAGCCCAGGTATTTGGATTAATTTTCCAGTACTGATACTGGAGTGCAGCTTCACTCCTCTGCAGTACCTTACTCATGTGTTAGCCCTTATGCTACCCCAACCCTACATATTGTGGTACTAATCACCTTTTCCTTAACACTACTACTACCCACACAAACAAATAACACACTTCAGGCATATCATTACTGAAGTATGTCAACACATCTGTACTCTTCCCTAGCCCTAACTTTCACCCTAGCCCACAAGCACTCACACATGCACGCGCGCACGCACACACACACACACACACACACACACACACACACACACACACACACACACACACACACACACACACACACACACACACTCTGCTTCAATGATGAAACTCATAATTTACCACAGCCAGTGCAAAGGACTAGACATCACTTTTCTGCTCAAAATAAATGCTCATTTTGTAGAGTTTGATTTCTTTATGCTTTTTAGCTGCAATTTAGGTCCTTCAGATACAAAATAACTCATAGACTCATATAATACAAGTCAACTAGGACATGTTGATATTTGCACCTTGCCAGTTCTTACTCAGAAATTTAAACACTTTTTCAGGTCTAGGTGGGCCAGTAATGTCTGGGGTGAATTTGTAAATACCCATCCAATTGTCTAATTCCTTTTTAAAGGAAGAAAGTGTATCACATCACTTGATAAGAGTGGGATTTTGTTCCAGAGAAGATGGTCAGTGCATAATGAATCTGTCTCTCTACACGACCTGTCTTTTTGCTGAAACTGATTGCAGATCACTAGTCCTAGTATTTGTTGGACTGTTTGATTTGTAGACATATAACAGGTCTTGGACTGTTGGATTCCTAATCGCCTGAAAGCAAGGCACAGATCAGCCCTAAGGAATCTGTAGGACAATGAATACAGCGATAGAGCCTAGGCACAGATCAGCCCTATGGAATCTGTAAGACAATGAATACAGCGACAGAGCCAAGGCACAGATCAGCACTAAGGAATCTGTAGGACAATGAATACAGTGATAGAGCCTAGGCACAGATCAGCCCCAAGGAATCTGTAGGACAATGAATACAGCGATAGAGCCTAGGCACAGATCAGCCCTATGGAATCTGTAGGACAATGAATACAGTGATAGAGCCTAGGCACAGATCAGCCCTAAGGAATCAGTAGGACAATGAATACAGTGATAGAGCCTACAACCTCTCCTTGTAGCTCAGGTCTTTCAGGCCACTGATCTTAGTTGTTGAGTATCTTTGGGGTGTCTGTAACTACTCAATATGTCAAGTAAGATACATTCTGTGATGGATCTGATCAGTGCAGAATATAGAGGGGTAAGGACTTCCTTGGATCTACAGTAGATACTGTTTGTGATTAGGTGCATCCAGGGAGAAGGATTTCCTAACCACCCTTGCAACATGATAATCAAAGGAGATGGACTTATCGACCCATGTTCTAAGATCTCTCACAGCATCTATAAGCTAGATAGGAGGATTCTTTACCAAATTTGATAATTTTGCACTGTTTAGCACTTATTTTAACCCATTTTATTTGCACCAACTATTAATATGTGTAAGTTCAGATTAAACCTTCTGCGTGTCAGAAGCAGATTTGAGGATGACACTGAGTTTGCAGTCATACACAAATTTAGTTAACCAGAGATCACCATTTTTGATTTGGAAATCAGAGAAATATATGCTTAATAGTAGAGGACTTATTAGCATGGATCATTGAGTGACTCCACTGTGTACCTTCATGAACTCTGAGGATGCATTCACCACCCTCAGTGTGTAGGTTCTATCACTTGGCCAAGTTGCTATCGACCTAACTACTTAGGGATCATTTTAGAGTACATTTTGTTTTTTAATTATATTAGAATTTGACATGATACAAAATATTTCAGTGAGATCAAGATACATTGTGTGGACTCAAGACCAATGTCCACTGCTTAAGTTACCCTCAAAAAAGTTAACCAAATTCATTAGACAGGATGTACCCTTAACAAAGCCAAACTGCTGGGGGTCTAGTCTTATTGAGTCAATTATTTTTAAAATCCATAACCTTGAAGAGGAGGCTTGTCAGGCTAATAGTTCCATAGTTTCCAAAGTCCATGATAGGTCTGCCATTGAAGTTTTGTATAGGAGTCTAGGTGTGAAATTTATATTGAATTTGATTTCTAATATAGTTATACTAGCCACAGGATCATGAATATGTTCATAGGAATGTTGGGTATTATTTTTTTTATAATTTCTGATGTCAATAAAGAAGGATTTGTAACTTAGCTTGGAATGCTAGTCTAAGTACATGAGGTGCCTTTGTTTTCCTAAGGTGTTTTTCAGTACCTTTGTTAACATTGTGAAGCTAACCTTGATTTCTGGGTTTTAGTTTTGCTGTATATTCAAAGAAGCTTTTATCTTTTATTGTTTCCTTAGGCATATAGAGCATCAGGCTGGTTTGCTCTTGAACTTCCCATTTTGTTTAGTTCAGGTAGGGATCATCAGGTATGTTTGTCTAGGTGAGCAGAGAAATTATTTGAATAGCTCATAGCAGTGCCAACATTTTGGGGGTTACAGTTATACTTCAATGTTGAGACTTTCCCAAAGAAATATAAGAGATCAGTACACCTGAAGTGTTTGAATTTGTTTGAACTTGCATCAGAAGTTTTGTGTTTTTTGTAAGAGAAAGTTACCAATTTCTGGTTTGACTTAACTGGCTATGCCGGCATGTAAATTCTATAGTTGTAAGGACCAGGTCAATAATATTTTGTCCTGTAGTGGGTTCTTTGACTATTTAGCCCAGGGATTTCTTGTTTATTAAATCAATGAATTTTGGTGCATAAACTACATTTCAATTATAGACATCACAGTTTATCAACTGGTAGTTAAAGTCCCCCAGGATGATGGAGTTCCTTTATATTTGAAATTCATCCAATGCATTTAACAATTAAACATAGTTTTCAGGGGGTCTTGTAACATGCTATGGCTGCTAGTTGGCTTTATTTATTGAGATTTGTATCTCAGTAAGTTCAGTTTTTGTGGATACTCTACCTCTTTTCCTATCAGACCTACAGGCATAGTAGTAGGTGAAAAAACATGGTATAGAAAGAGTGTACTTCAGCACATTTAAACTATGTTTCAGTAATAATATGCAGATGAAGGTGGTCCAAAGGCTGGAGGGTTTCAAGCTCAGGCAGTTTGTTACTCAGCTCATATTCATAGCAATGAGCAGCACCACATTGCTATTTTTCTATGCTTGACTTGTTTTTTTTTTTTTTTTTTTTTAGGTTGAGATAGCCATCAGTCAGACTTTGCCTAAAAAGGCACTATAGGGATAGCAAGAGCTTTAGCAATTATGTGGAAATGTTGGAATGGGAGGTGAAAGCCATTCTTTGTGAGGTAAGTGAGACTATGCAGCAACCCATCTTAAACTGTCAAATACTGGATCCCATGCAAATGACACCAATTATTCTCTCAGTTGTTGAAAACAATAATCTTTTCTTTGTATCTCAGTATTATTCTCGGAGAAGGATGGTTTCTCCTTAATACTAGAGAATTCCCTGCATTTGTAACATACATGAAGAGCTGTTAAATGTCTCACTGCATATCGCTTGGTGGTTTGCCTGAAAGGTTATTTACACCCCCATTGCCCGATACCATGTTGTAGTCATACTTGTTCAGCTTAAGTATCCTGCAGGCCCTTGAAACATCAGATCTTGGTAACTGAAAGACAACTAATTGTCACCCTATATTTTCTAGACTTGTCAGAGTACAGTCTGCATCCCCAACTATGAAGTCACCAATCATCACTACATTCTTATTAGCAGATAACTTATGTGTACTGAGCTTAGGGCACTGTGAATACAAATTATGTCCTAAGTGAAGCATTGCCATGTGCCACTGTTTCCCATAGTAAGCAATTATTGATTTTTGGAAAGGTAGATAATGCAGTCATTTTATTCTTTATTAAAATGTTGGCATTTTTTTTGAATTTATTGAAATTTATATATATATATATATATATATATATATATGCATATATTCAACATTTAGAGATGTTCTATGTCTTTTTGGAATAGTGAAGTCACTCTTTAGGATGAAAGTTAATTGATTTTAATAATCTACATAAGTTTATAACAACACTTCTTCTTCTTCTTTTGGCTTTTCCCAGTTAGGGGTCGCCACAGCAGATCACCTGTCTGCTCATGATTGGCAGTGGAGTTTTACAGTGTCAAGTTGCCAGCCCGGTGCCCAACCTTCCACAGAAGGCACACACACACACACACACACACACACACACACACACACACACACACACACACACACACACACACACACACACACACACACTCACACCTAGGGCCAATTTAGAGTGTCCAATCCACCTGCAGCATGTCTTTGGGATGTGGGAGGAAACCGCAGCACCCAGAGGAAACCCACATGACCACAGGGAGGACATGCAGACTCCGCACAGAAGGCATCCCAGCCGAGGATTGAACCGGAGAACCTCTTGCTGTGAGGCGACAATGCTAACCACTGCACCACCGTTGCCACCCAAGTTTATAACAACACTATAAGCCCTATTTTCAGTAAAACTTTTACATATATTTAACTTATCCCTTACTACAAAAACTACTTCTTGAAGTTTTAAATGCTCACTTGTTTTACCTCTCCAAAAAACAGAGCATGCAGCAGATCCCTATGACTTCCAGCCTATAACCAACATTTGTCCACTAGTAAAAATACTTGAAAAAATTATTTGAAAACCAACACTAGAATATCTTTCTAGATATGATATACAGACTTTTAAATAACATGGTTTTTGTTCCAGTTCCAGTACTGTAACAAGCTATGTATAGGTTCATAAGTTCATAGGAGATTACTAGGCTAATGGTGTAAAAGCCCTTACAAGCCTAGCCAATATAACACTATTTTACCCACTAAATGGCCCCTAGGGGCATGAGGATGGCATGGAGTTGTGCCTATGCATGAAGTATCTTACAGATTGCCCTTGATAAGATTTATAACACTGTGGATCAAGGTCTGATGATTGGTGCAACATTTCTTGATATCAAAAGAACATTTGAAGAAATTAGTAATTACGAAATAACAGACTGCAGATTCTCCCCAGAGATTGCACTATGGTTTCACAACTATGTATCCAGTCAAGCATAGACTATATAGGGAGATTATGATTCCTCAGGAAATGGAACGATTTCCTGTGGAGTTCCACAAGGTTCTCTTCTTGGACCACTTCCATTTTCATTGCTTACTAGACTCTCTTCATTGGATCATTGGATCATCCCAACACTTAACTGCATTATCTATACAGATGATATCATTTTTCTACAGATGGGAAATTAACTCATGAAATCTCTGGAAAGCTGCAGTTTGATTTTATTGTACTTTAAATTGGTTAGATAACAACACACTTGTAAATACCAGACCAACTATTGTTGTGCTGTTTGGCACAACTCAAAAGATTAAATGTGTCTCTATCCCTGTTATCCCGTATCCCTCTTTTAACAGTTTACTTACAACTACCTTTCAAAGATATTCAGAATTGTATTAGATCCATCTCTCTCTCTTATACACTTCATGTACAGTACTTCTAGGGCAACTTAAAGCAGCCTATTCAATATACTGTCTCTTCACACCTCACTCCAGAAGCCAGATGTTCCATTTCATCAATGCACTCAGTATTAGGATAAAATTTGGACTGCACCTTATGGTTGCAAATACATCTGCTAATACCACATTATGGCAAACCACTGAGAATAAAATACCATGTCTCATTATCCTAGCCAACAATAGATAACACTGCCGTACAAAGTTAAAAGCACTGTACTGTACAAAGAATGGTAGATTGTCTACAATTTCAACAAGAAATTAATTTCTGCTTAACATACTAACTTACAAGCTCCTTAATACTGGATACTGTCCACCTTAGAAAACAATAATTTTTAATATGGACTGTAGTTATACACTTAGGAATGTAGACAGCACTCAGTTATCCAGACCCTTTTACAAATTAGTCATCTCTAAAAATGTACCTTTCAGATGGAACAAACTTCCAAAAGAAAAAAGACAGGTCACTGGACTTATAATAGTCTATCTATAACTAAAGAAATATCTGATAAAACAGCATGTCTGTAAGTGTTTCCGAGATACGAGATAGAAATTACCTGTAAAGTAAAGAGCAATTATGTATTTCATGAACTAATTTAATACTAAATCAGCACTTATCATATTCATTGATGTGCTTTTCAGTAGCTGAGCTATAAGTTAATTTGCTCTGTCAGTAATGAACTGTACCTACATGAAAATTCAAAATGATCTGCAAATTCACTACTGTGCTATGTTACTGCCAATGTAAATAGTTTTACATCCTGTTGTATATTTACTTGAATTGTCTGGCCCGAGTCATTCTTGACAAGGGTCCTTAGACCAGTTCACCTACTTGGTTAACAAGTGCTAAATAAATAAATACATACATAAATAAGATACTAAGTGCATAGATGTGTTAAACATGTCACCTTCATTTTTAGGAGCTATAAATTTCTGTTATAAAATTCTAACAGCTCTAGGATACCACAGAAATGTTGCTATTGAAAAGTTATAGTTTGGAATTATTTTAGGGGGTTATTGACTATAGTACACATACAATAAATGAATAGCCATCTTCATATTTGTTTATTTTTGAGTTGCCCATTAACAAACCCATCCAAACAAGCCCAAAACATGTTGCAAACCTACCCCAGAATTTAACTTTACTACAACTGGTCTTACAATGCTCTGTTTGAAGAGGTCACTCAGGGTTTGCTTCTGCAGATTTATTTTCTCTATCTCTCTCGGCCTCTCTCTCTCAGACCAATAATGCACTTACTTACACAGAATAGAAATGGCTCATTAATTTAATCAGTACAGCAAACACTCCCTATGTGTTCAGAAAAGGCAAGAATTCTGCAAGACTGCAGTATTGCACCTATTACTCGTATATAAAACAATCTTACTTAAAAGTTCATAGGTGCTTACTAAGCTAATAGCCCAGGATCCATTTAAGCCTAGCCAAATATACCACTAATTTAACAGAAGACTGCTTTCATGTGTCAATACCCCAAGGAATTTTATGGCTATGATATCAGCTTATACACATTAACTGTTCACAGGCTGCCCCTGTACATTAGGGGCATAGCTGTCAAAGCAGGGGTAAATTTGAGATTTTCCATCCACTGGTCCAAGCTACATTTGAATAGAGTTAGGGACTAACTTTGCTTCACATGGAAGGAGAGCCTTTTCTAAACAGGGGTAATCTTTGAGGCACATACCCGTCCGTCCAACATGTCCTATTTATCTTGCAAATCACGTTTAGGCCCTTAAAATGGGTATTTCTGATGCTATTTGTTTTACAGATAGGCAGCAATATCATTTGTATAATGAATCAATAGTTCTCCTGTGGCAATGTGAGTAATTAAGTTGCAATTTCTTTATATTGGGTTTGGCAGAATGGTTAAGGTGCTTACCTCACAAACATGAGTTATAAGATTTGATTATAACCCGTGAAAGTGAAATTGATTAGGCTTAAAATGGTGCAGAAGAGTTGCTAGTCTAGTACTTACCTATGATCCTATGAACAAATTCATCAGTGTGGAATCAGTGAATGCTTTGCAGGCTGGGCATAGATTGCCATGTACTGGTCTGTATGAGACTGATTACAGGGATAGGAGTTTGAGATGGTCTGCATAGCACTTGTTGTTTACTCCATGTATACTTTTTGTGAGTAACCTCTGTAGTCACTCAAGCTGTTGCAAGTGCCTGGTCGGGTACATGGTGAAGGGTGCTTTGTACTTGATTATTGGTTAGATGAGAGCAAAGTACACTGGAATAATGGCCTCCTTGGACCTCAGTGCCATTTCTTTACTTAAAAGTTGTGCAATGCAGAAGGATTTGCTCACCATAGTAGACATGTGGAGGTCAAATGTCAGGTTGCTGTCAATATGTGTTCCCAGATCCCTCACCACGTATTCTACCTTTAGGGGTGTATTATCAATGTGGTAATTTCCAAGAGTGGACATCTTTCCAAAGGGTATTATTATGCATTTTTTAGTCAGCTGTGGCACCAGTTGTTTAGCTGCATCAGGCTCTCTTGAAGGATATATGTGTCTTTAGGAGATTTAACAACCACACCAAGTTTGCAGTAGTCTACATACTTTGTCAGCCAGAGGCCTTTGATGTTTGCCCTGACTTGAGAGATGTAGACTCCAAAGAGGAGAGGCTCCAGCACACATCCTTGGGGACTCTACTAGTGACTGGCCTTTTTGAAGGTGAACTGCCCTATCCTAACTTCTTGTATCCTATCGGTGAGCCAACTGACTATCCAATAGGTGATATATGGGTTTATGCCTAATTTTGTAAGTTTACCTACAATGCCCACGTACTAATAAAAAAACTGTAAATTCAACATATCCTAGATTAGATTTTTTACTTGATTTACTAAGTTTAAGATATTTATTCGAGCAGACAGCTTCTTTTTTTATTTATTTTTTATAACAGTAAATATCAGTGCTAGGCTCATATTGTTTCAAATCTGGGGAATATTTTTGTATTGTTATTTCACTAAGAACCACTGGTGGAAAGTTTCTTACAGTGTTTTTTTTTTTTTTTTTTGAGTGGGCTGTGTGTGTGACACTGACTTACTGAAACTTTGAGGGACTCTGCAAATTTTGTCTTGTTAATGTATTGTGTTCAATGCCTTGGCCAGGACTGGATTGGTAGTGTGTACTGTTTTGACATCTTCATTAGCTTTAGTGACCTTCTCAAAAAAGTCCAGCAGGTTAAGTAGGCATGACCTGCCATTGACAAAACCAAACTGGGTAAGGTCCAGTATCAGGAGTTTTCTCATGTCATTGTTTATCAGATCCATGCTAATTCTTTTCATGGTCTTGC
Source organism: Protopterus annectens (assembly GCF_019279795.1). NCBI lineage: Eukaryota > Metazoa > Chordata > Ceratodontiformes > Protopteridae > Protopterus > Protopterus annectens. The sequence continues at coordinate 231,358,999 of NC_056742.1, forward strand.
ATATGAGACTAGTCAGATTTATAGTTCTATACTTTTCTAGGTTCATGGAAGAAACCTCCCTTGGGTAGAGGGATAATCATTGCAGTTCTTCATTCACTTGCAACAAAGTCTGTCTAGAGTTTAAACAGAGATTCTAGCAGGCCTGTCAGGTCATGTTTCATGCTATTCAGGCGGCAACCTGAAATATTATCGGGCCCATTAAAGCAGTGTTCTTGACCTTAGAAAGCACATTGAGGACTTGATCCCTAGTGTTTGTTGGTGGAGAAATGTCAAGGGGTTAGGGGTGGGTGGCAACAGGGGTAAAACTGGAACTAAATTTATCAGCCTGCAGATTTGCTATATCTACTGCTCCATATACATAGTTCCATTCACCAGTAGTTTGGCACATTGTTAGATGTTGTTTAATTTGTGGACATAAATGAAGAAAGCCTTATGGTCATCCTATGTTTATCTCCAGTTTGGCTTTGGTGTTTGGTGGACTTGATTATTTATTTATTTCACATTTGTTATCTAGGTTAGTCCAACTGAGTTTGCAAACAACCCCATTGACCCAGCAAACATAAGTAAAAATAAAGTAACAATATACAAATATTAAATAATCACAATACAAAATAATTGTAAAAAAGAAAAGGTTATTAACTATTTGCATTGCATTGATAGTAAGCAACTCATTTTCACTGGCGATCCAAGGGAAAAGAGCCCCAGCAAGCATAAGCAAAGATAAACATAAAGGACAAAAACTATTAAAAACACTGTAAATGCAAAATTAATTATAAAAAGAAAAACAAAAGAAAAAATTATGAACATTAAAGGTTGCATTGATAGTAGTGGAATAAATGTATTACATATGAGAGTAAAAACAAAAAGATCATTGTTGTTCAAAAGAAGGACAATGTATAGATATTGATAGGAAGTGGGGGGAGTAAATAGTGTGGAGAATGGGAGGGGGCTATAGTAGTAGAGCTGAGGGTTTAGGAGATTAGTTTAAGCAGAAGTTACTAACAAAGAAAGAAAGGAGATACAACAAGTTATACAGTGGGAGAGACTAAGAATACGTGTGGTCAATGCAACGGCATAATTTCAAGTTTAGTAGGTGGGATTTAAGCTCCTTTTTAAAGCAAGAAAAGGAAAGGTTGGATCTAATATGTAGAGGGAGTTTGTTCCAATTAAGTGAGACAGAGTGTTTGTAAAGTAGTTGGCCAATATTCCATTTGGGTTTATAAAGTGAGAGAAGATGCTGATCAGCACTCCAGCGAGGCCAAGGGATAGTAGAGAGTAACATGGAGGAGAGAGCAGGGCAGGCAGAGGGGTTGTTGAGTATGAAAAAGGTAGTGTGGAGTTGCGACTGTAGGAGAAGATGTGGAAATTCCAGCCACTGAAGTTTGTTTAGTGAGAGACAATGATGTGAAGAGAGTGTTTGGTTTAGAATAAATCTGGCAATTTTATTATACATTTCTTCTAATTTCTGCATTGAGGTAGTTTGGATATTGGTAAGGATGGGAGAAGTGTATAGAACACTGGGTGAGAGAAATGCCTGTGCAAGAGTGCGTTTAGTGGCAGTAGTGAGGAATTTTTTGTTCCTATAAAGTAGTCCAAGTTTTTGGTGGTTTTTTTGATGGTCTGTTGTATGTGCAACTCAAATTTTAGTTGGTCATCAACTATTACCCCAAGGAGTTTGGTGTGTGGGGCAGGGGAGATAGTGGTACCATCTAGGGAGGAAAGAGAAAAATTGGATTTTAGGTGAGAGAATGTCTGAGATAGGAAGCAAAGGAGTTTGAGTTTTCCTAGGGTTAAGGATTAGTTGATTGTTTCTGAACCATTTTTCAACAGAGATAAAGGAAGTTTGTGTTAGTGTGTGTAGTTCAGAGATAGTATTGGAGATAGATAAGAGAGTAGAGTCATCTGCATATTGTATTAAAGATGAGAGACTGCAGGATGAATGTAGGTTGTTGGTAAAAATCTTGAAAAGGAGTGGTCTGAGTATGGAGCCTTGGAGTACTCCTGTCTGAACAGTAAGGAAGGGTGAGAAAGCCTGCTGCCATCTAACAGCTTGTTTTCTTTTCTGCCAGTAAGGTAGGACTGGAGCCAGCCAAGAGTAGAAGGAGAGAGATTTAGGTCTGAGAGTTTGTTAAGAAGGATGGGATGAGACACAGTGTCGAAGGCTTTAGAGAGATCAAGGAATAGACAAGAGATGAGGTAGTTGTTGTCAATAGTTTCTACAACCTTTTGAGTAAAGGATAGTAAGGCAGTCAAGGTACTGTGTTTAGGGTAGAAACCATGTTGCCAGAGGGTGAGGAGATTTTTGTGAATGAGATAGGACAGTAGTTGAGTATGTATACATTTTTCAAGGATCTTAGAGAGCGGTAAGAGAATAATGATTGGTCTATAGTTAGAGGGGTCAACAGAGTTGCCACCTTTGTGCAGAGATGTGGTATAGATGGATTTCCATATTTCTGGTACGGTACATTCCTGAATGGAGCGGTTGATTAAGATAGATACAGGATATGCAATAGAGTCAGTAGCAATTTTCAGAAACTGAGGTGGGAGTTTATCAGTGGAGGGAGAGCATGGTTTTAGTTTAAGAAGCAGGGATTTGATGTATTTAGTAGAAACAGGTCGCAAGGAAAAAGGCTGAGAGACAGAGGAGCATAGAGGTTTAGGGGGAAGTGAGGGTGTCACAGAAGAGTTGGGATGAGCAGAGTTAACAGAGGGTAGGAGTTTAGAGATGCTGTCTATGAAGTGATTGTTGAGTAAGTCTGCAGTTTCAGAGGGAGAGTGATAGGGGAAAGGGTTAGGGATGGTAGGAGAACCAGTGTGGAGCAGGGAGTTGATAGTAATCCAGAATTTTTGGGGGTCATTTTGGTGAGAGCTTTGAAATTTAGTGAAATATTGGCGTTTATCCAAAATAATACATTTTTTACATGATTTCTGAGTCGCTTATAACCTTGGAGAAAGGTGGGAGTTTTAGTGATTTGCCATTTTTTCCATAGAGCATCTTTTTGCATAAGTAGCTTTGGAGAGCCAGGGTGCAAAATTAGATTTGGTTCTGATTTTGCAAGTTGGGGCAAGAGAGTTTAGGACATCAAGGAAAATGTGGTTGAATTTAGCAACAGCATCATTGAGTGGGAGAGTTTTTAGGAAAGACCAGTTGATGGCAGAGAGACTATAGTTAAAGATTTCGGAAAAAAATAGTTTCCTACAATCTCTGTAGAGATGTGATTAGAGAGATGAGGAGAGTGCCATACGATAGAGATGGGAGAATGGTCACTAATAGAGTCAAGGAAGGTAGAAGGGTTACAGTAGTTATTAGGAGAGTTGGTCAAGATACAGTCAATTGTGGAACCAGCAGCGTTTTTACTGTAGTGGGTAGGGGTAGTGATCAGTTGTGAGAATCCATACAGGTTAATGAAATGTTGGGGTGAGTGACCAATAAGGGAGTTCCAATCTATATTAACATCTCCAAGAATTATTGGTTTCGTAGGGGATGGACTTGTTTATCCAGGAGAGTATATGTTCAAGGATAGGGATGTTTTTACCTGGGGGGATACAGATAGAGGCAACAGCAAACTTCCTATAGTTATTGATGTGGCAGTCTAGGAGCAGTAGTTCACCAGGGGAGAAACTAGGCAGGGTATTTTCTATAGGTGTTAGCATCAGTGAAACAGAGTACAAGATAGCCATCCCACCGCCTTTTCTGGGTGTTCTATCAGACCTATAGATATTGTATTGAGGTGGGAGAAATTCAGATGAATTGATATGCGGTTTTAGCCAGGTTTCCGATAAGGCCAGGCGTGAAGTTCAGGCATTTTGTTGTTTAGGTTTTGGATCTTCATTGCAGAGATAGAGGGATGTTTGAGGCTGCAGATATTTGAGGATGTTTTTGGGGGGACAGCAGGAAAAAGGTGAAGGGTAGTGGAGAGAGGGGAGGTACCAGGATTAGGATGGATGTCACCAGACACCAGAAGAGCAAAGACAAAACGGAAAAGGTGAGGCTGGTCAGTAAGGGGAATGGGGTACTTCAGTTTGGGCTTTGGAGTAAGAGCAGGGTAGGCCATGAGTTTAAATTTAAGAAACTGAAAGGGGGAGAGACAGAAAAGAGAGGGAGCAATAGTCAGTGGAGTTTGGTTATATGTTGGAAGAGGTCTGGGAAAGGGAAAGGTGGGGGTAGAGGGGAAGATATTGAGCTCAGTGTGGTAGAAAGTGCGTAGGGCTAGTTCATAGGTTCATAGGTTCATAGGTTGGTACTAGGCTATCAGCCCTAGGGCCTATACAAGCCTAGCCATAACAATTCCCTGGCTATTTCTTCCCACATTATTTACTTTCCTGGACCCCTGTCTAGCAGGGCGACTGACGTGATCCCTGGGGTGAATTTCCTTTCTCACATAGTGTGATTAGAAGTGGGAGAAATAGTAGTAAGGATAGTATTGTGTGATGAAAAAGGAAGGGAAGAGTTATAAGGAAACATATAAAGAAATCTATTAGGGAAGAGTGGTGGCATTGTGAGAGAACGAACAGTATTGAGGGGTGGAAATAGTGAATATGATAGGAGATAGTAAGTGTGCTAGGGAGTGAAAGAGTTAAGTGTGAGAAAGCCAAGCCACAGAGCAGGCAGCCCAAGGTGAGTAAGGAAAAGAGGAAGATTAGAGACAAAGTGGCAGGAGCGAAAGGGAGAGAGCACAAGTTATGGTGGTGGGAGGGGGCTGTGGGAGTGACAAGACAACAAGGTGAAAGTATAAATTTGAGGATACTTGGGGGGGTGGGAGGGGAGCTAAGTGAGGGGGAGTGGAGTGGGCAAAACCACACCACAAGTAAGTTGACTTTAAGTGTCTAAAACCTGCACTCAGCATTTTAATTTTACTTACTTTTAGCTGGAAAGACAGACCAACAGTATACAATTGTGAGGTTTTACAGGGTTACTTGTTCAAATGTCAGACAAATAAGTAAAACGTAAATTTATGTCTGAAAGTACAAAAGGTACAAGGTATAGCTGTAAAAATTAGGGTCAGAGAGACAAATGTATGAATCAGTTTACTTTAGTTACAGGGGAAAAGAGGCAAAAAATAGAGCAGAAAGAGCCCTATGACTGACCAAAATGGGGACTCGCTTTGTTACACAGCACAGTAAAAGAGAGCTTAACAAATGTTTTTTATGTTTGTAACCTACACTGTTTAATTGCTGAGAGAGAAAACTTTGTTGTTAGAGAATGTAGTGACCAATTGCAATCCCACAGACACCGTTTTGCAGGAGCTGCAGTATGCTAGTGTAGGTAAATGTAGAGTTTGAACTGTTGAATTGTTTAATGATTAGTCCCTTGGGTTCCTTGTTCAGATTTATAAAGAAGTCTTTGTCTTGTTGGACAATGCCCTTTTATATTTTTGGACATGATTTTCTTTCTTTTTATTTTTTTTATAGATCCCACCAGGGTGGCTAGTTTTTGAAAGCTCTGCTATGTATATTTTGGGTAGGTACAGCTGTCTCTTTGCAGCTATTTACATTACTGTATAGGGTTTCTGTAAATGATTCCAAACAGGCAACTGTGTTCTCAGGATTTGAGGGAGGCTTGGAGTTTTGCTAGTCTGTTGCTTATAAGGACGTCATTAACCTCTGACCCCATGTAGAAAAAAATGGGAAAAAGGGGGCTAATGATGATGATAACCTTGAAATATTTTTTTAAATGTTCTAGAGTTAATTGTGGTCCAAGACGTAATGTTTATTTCAAAGGAGACATCTTTTTGGTCCAACCTGACCAATGAGGACTTGACACTAAGGGGATACATCACTCCTGCATGTTTGCGAGGACCAGGTCAAGGGCACTTGTGTACCTGATGGGTGTGCAGATTAGCTCTTCCAGGGTGTTGAAGTCCACAAATCTCTGGGCTGGTGTCATTAAGGTTGTGTATAATTCCCAGTTAATGCTGGAGTAGTTAAAGTCATCCATAAAAATAGTGTTGGGTTGAATGAAGAGTGTCTCCAGTTCATACACATACATTTAATCTGCTGCCTGAGTCATGGATAGGACCTACAGCTTGCAAAGATATGGTATTGGACTTTACTTATGGTAAACTAGATGTGTCGAAGCTGAACTGGTATATTTTGTTTGCTGTAAATTGAGACTCTTCCACCTTTAGAACCAGCTTGTGCAGTGGCTAGTCTGTGGAAAGCATTATAGACCTGCAACACTGGCTACTCCATGTGGCTTTAAACCAAGTCTTGGTAACTGCACAGATGTCTATATCCTCCAGGATGAGGAAAGTTTGCAGGTAGAGGAGTCTCCTATTTAGAATCCTGACATGTAGCAGTAACACTTTTAGAAATTCTGAGTCAGTTTAGCTATAATTGGCAGACTTATCATGTTGGCATTATGGGGGTGGACAAGGTTTTAGCCAAAGTTCAAAAACCTATGATAGAGACACAGGCAATCCAAGGAAAAGCAGCATTGTCTGTCTACAGTAATCCTCCTAAGTGGACAAATAGCATACCCTCCTTGGAGTGACACCAAAAACTAAGCCAGTTATTAAAGTCAATTATCTTCTGTTGACACTCAGCTCTAGGTTCATACTGGCCAAGGTAATGTGGTCTGATAGCTCTATCATGTCTTTCTTCATATAGTCCAAGGAGGTACATCTTAGGCTATTTAAATCCACAAGTACTATGATGGAGTCATGCTGTCACTTGTGGTGCAATGACCTCAGTGCATTCGTGATCGTGCAGATCCTGGCCCTGACAAGTAGATGACAGTGATGCTCTCCTTGCGCAGACTGGAGAGTGTGACTTGTATGTTTCTCACAATAGAATCTCCTAGAATTAAAATGTGTTGTGTGGTGGTTTGCCTTATGAGCTTAGAGGTTGCCTTAGCAGAGTGCTCTAGAGGTTGCTGAGGAGACTTGTATTGTGTGATATGTCAGTATATGTGGGTCTGTTTGTCTGGTTAATACTATTTGTAGTTGGTATAGTGTGTGCATTACTGACAACCCATTTGGAGTTACTTTTGGTGTTGTTTCTGTTGGCATGAGACAGCCTTGCATCCAGTGACATAGTGTAACTTTATCTCTTACATATGATTTCAGTTTACTTAGGAATTATCTGGCTGTCGGTAAGAGTGACACAATGGTTATCATGCCGCAGGATGTCCAAGTCCACCAAGTTGGCTGCAGAGATAGTAGGAAAGTACAAACCAATGGTTATAGAACCTGAATTTGTGCTTTTTTACTACTACATGGTGCAAGATGGGTTAATGAATGGCTACTAGGCTTTTACTTGCAGGGCTATGCTCCTCAAAGTGAATGTCAATTGTTCTTTGTGCCACTGGGTTCTAGGAAGATTTCTGAGGTAGTCTTTTATGAAAAGTACTTGCAACTAGATAGGGAAGTGTAAGGCTCCTCACACATTTAAACTCAACTAAATCTGAAATCTCAGTATACATATATATATATATATATATATATATATATATATATATATATATATATATATATATATATGTGTGTGTGTGTGTGTGTGTGTGTGTCTATATATATATATATATATATATATATATATATATATATACATATATATATATATATGTATGTATACATACATACATACATATACATATATATATGTATGATATATAAATTCACTAATTTAGGACTGAAAACAGAGCTGGCAATATTAGTATACTCTGTATTAAGCAATTTCATCAAAGGTCACTTAGTCTGGTAAATGGCTTCAGGAGAGTGAGTTTGCAAAATGATATTTATGATATTTATGTGTTTATTATCAACAGCCACTATATAGGAAGAGATGGGGGGGGATTAGGATGTCCAATTATCATAGGGGTTGGGCAACAACAGATACACTGGGTTTAAGAACACAACTGCAACAGAGTGTGTGGGAAGGAAAAGCAATTAGACCCTTACTTCTGAACTGAATTAGTCTGATATGTACTCACTACACAAGAAAGAAACTGGAATTTCATACTAACAGTTAGTCCACTTAAATGACAAATACAGTGCAATTATGTACAATAATTAGTAATATCTGATTACAGGCATTAGCTAAAGCAGATTCAGACAGTTAAATTAACTAAAAATGGATCAAGAAATGAAAAATGTTTACTTATCTTTGTTAAGGTATGCAACAGAAGTGTTACAAACCAACAATATTTTAAAAGAACATAGTAATAATAGCTTGGACCATTAGCTCTGAGCTGACTGGCCTGGAACTGCCTTAATGCAAACATAAGTACTTGACATCAGTCACTAGATAATAAAGAAACTAAGGTTTAATAATAATAGTTAGTCCATTTAAATAGAGAAATGCAGTGCAGCTATGTATTGTAATTACTAATATAGGTTTGAACACCTTAGCTAAAGCAGATACAGACTGTTAAAATTAACTTAAAGACAGATCAAAATATGTAGAATACCCAATTGAAGGAAACACGCTCCAATAATATAAAAATAGTTGAAATTTATTCCGAACGTTATCCAAATGGTAAGCGCTTTCACAATAACACACTATTGCTTCATCAGACCAAGAATGACAGCAACCAAACATCTTATATAACAATTTTAAAAGTCTAACGACCAATCAGAGTTGAACAAGCTCTCACAGCAATTAGAGTTTAAAGGCATAAATACATAAATACTCTAATGCATATCAACTTAAACATTAATTAATAATAAATAAATAACAAATAAACCATATACTTAACCTAAATACATAAGATGCATAATATATATATATATATATATATATATATATATATATATATATATATATATATATATATATATATATATATATATATATATAGATATAGATATATAAATAAATATATATATATATATATATATATATATATATATATATATATATATATATATATATATATATATATATATATATATATACATATATATGTGAGTAAAGCACAAATGGCATAAACCAGGATATATGTATAGCTGAAATGTATCAAATAACTAACCTAACATCATATATATATGTATATATATATATATATATATATATATATATATATATATATGTATATCACTATCTACATAAGTATGCCAATATAGAATGCATAATATAGATGAATGTATATTGTAACCATATATGCATCTAAAACATAAAATATAAAAAAAAATATATATATATATATATATATATATATATATATATATATAAATATATATATAATTCCTTGTATATGACAGTAAATATATATATATATATATATATATATATATATATATATATATATATATATATATATATGTACATATAAAAAGTATAAAAATATATATGTCTATATACTATATACATATAAAAAACATTAGTATTAACTAATGATTAATAAATAATTAATAATAATGTGAGCCTTTCTGATATTTGTTTACCCTTCTGGATTTCAAAATGGGTTTTAGGGGAATACTGTCATTTAAACCATGTCCGCCTATGAGAACCTAGTCTCAAAATCCATTATATCTCTGTATGTATATCCACTGGAAGCCCTGCCTAGGCTTTAACACCATACTTCTAGAGTCTTCTTTCATTTGATCCTTCAGTGAGAAACTAAATTTCTTGTTTACTCTAAAACATTCTTCACAAATCACCAAGACAAGAATCTGGAAACACAATGACATTTTTAAGCACTTTTGTTATTTAATTGTATCACCAAAAAGGTATACAGTAATACCCATTATTTTGAATTCATTGATTGGATGCATTAGTCATGTGATCTTTTAGGTTACCTTTTTAAACAATTTTTATAGTCTGCATTGCATTTTCTGAAGAAGTTCTTGTTGGCACAATTAAAAAAAACAAAAGTGGTTAAAAAATACAGTGTGTGTCCAGAGCCTTGCCTTGGTGATTTGTGTGGAACTGGTTTTGTCATCATTTCACACCACTTTTTGTGAAGTTTATAATTTTCTAGTGTGCTCCTTTCAGGCAACATAATTTTCCACAACCCAAATTGCAAATTCAGACCTTGATAACTATCAGTCACAAAGCTTTGCCTATCTCCCTATACAACAAAAAGTTGCAGTACACTAGCATATATTTTATTGGTAGCTTATCCCTTTTTGATAGTTCATAGCTTCATATGTGTTTACTAGGCTAATAACCACAAGGGTCTTTTTTAAACCTCACCATGCATCCCGTATCTTGACAAGTTCAAATACCCTTGATAAGTGTAAGCAAGGGTTTGGGAGATGAAACATGTTACAACTATTCCCTGTACCAACATAAAACAGGAGATTTGGAATCATAATGATGGGTTCTACCTTTGGGAAAAACCCTCGATATTCCTGTTAGCTAGTTTGAGCCTGTGGATCACCATATATTGAAAGGGTTGGAGGGATATTGAGGGCCAGCAGAAGTCTGTCAGTTTCCTTGGCCTGCTGTCTGCATTTAATTCTAATGGATGCATCTTCCATACATTCTCTTAGTCTCTGGCTCTGCAGCTGCATGAAGCTTGTTATATTATTACTACACTTCTGCCGTCTATTCCAGTCCCCACCTTGTAAGCTTTCTAACCTGAGTCTAGAACTTAAGACCATTTCTTATACTCCAAAAGTCACACCTTTAGAATTATAGCTGTTAAACTGTTAAACACTTTAACCAGATGTTTTGGAGTTAAATTATTTCCCATAAGGTAAGTCTGTCACAAAGTTTATCTAAGTAAATAGAAAGTTGTTAAAAGGAGCACCCGCAGCCTAAATAAATGGTCAGGACTTTCCAGAACAGATGTCTAACTAGTCTTTTATGGTTTCTAGTACTAGGGATACTTGCAATGGCTGTGGAACTTTTCTCCCTCAAGATGTAGTCAAACTTTATATAGGGCTCACTTTTTATTATTTTGTTTCTTTCAAAGGAATGCAACTAAAAACAACTTGGTCCTCTTATTTAAGACAGGTCACTGATCCTCTGGCCCTTTATATTTATGTTCAAGACTAACATCTGTACTTGAAAAAGCTCACAGATTCATAGGTACTTACTAGGCTAATATCTATGAAAATCTTAAGACACCTAGCCTCAAATTCCCATGGTATTTTTTAGTTCTTATATTTTGCATACAATTAACCCATAGATAGGCTGAACGATATATGATATGGCAATATATGACAAGATACAGTAGGATATGTTGGGATATTTACATGTTTCCCCTAACTGTGAGGTGCTAAACCAGGGATCCATTTATGGTTACCTATCTGTTCATCCAAATTACATTTGAATAGAGTAAGACAAGTACTTTGTTTTATGTGGCATGGAAGATGGTTCCATAGAAGCGGTATTATCTAAGATAGAAACCTATCCCTCAAATGTGTTCTATTTATTTTAGATCCTCTGACATATTTCACTAGTTATCATTAGCATGATAGTGCCTCAAACACCTGCTGTTGCTTCTGAAATAATATAGATTAGTATTAGTGCCACCTAAAATTTTTGTTCCACTGTGAGTGTTACTGTACTAAGATGGGAATAAGATCAGGGATGGCATTGACCTGATTTCAGCTGTCTTGTCCTTCTTATCATTTAGTGTTTCTAAATGTGTGTCTTGTTCATTATTTCTACATAAAGCTTATTTACATTTAAAATTCACTGCATTTTATAGTACCCACTTACCTTTATTACATACAGAGTGGAAAATAAGTATCAATTACAACCATAAGAATAAAGTCTTAAATTCTGTAGCAGCAAAAATACTGGTAGAGATTTTGTTTTGCATGCCACAGTAAATCTGACACACACCCTTCATCAGAAGGTTGGAATATAATATTAGGTCTTTAGAAATGGGTGCAAAATACTAAAGGGTCACCAATCATGTCTAGAAAGTCACTTGCCTAGTTAGTACTGGAAGAAAGAGGTCATCATCTCTCTCTACTCTTCCCTCATTAGACCAATCATCAAGTATAATGTCCCATTTGGCATGTACCTCGCTAAACACTTGCAACAGCTGAAAAGGCCACAAAAGTACCACACAAAGAGGATCCTAGGCCTTAAACACATGCCCTACATGGACAGATGCAAAAAACTCCAGCTTTTCTCTGTCTCATATCGTCTATTAAGAGGTGATCTCTGCTTGACTTACAAAGCTATGTCTAACCCAGGCATTTTAGAAATGTTACACCTGAAGAAATCCCAATCCCTCTGCACCACATGCTCCAGGGACCTCAACCTCGTTACCACAATCAACAGAACATGCTAGAGGGACAGGTTCATAACCCAGAGACTTCCCATGCTCTGGAAAAGACTTCCCATACATGTCAAGCAGAGCCCCTCATTGGCCCTTTTCAAAAGAAATCTTGATGAGTGGATGGGAAATAGAAAGTTCACCCTGGGGATCACTCCAGTGCCTCTACTTGATAGAGGCACCAGGAACTAATGGCGGCATGATACGAGGGCACTTCTATGGGCTAGGCTTGTAAAAGCTCCAGGGCCATTGGCCTAGTACACACCTATGAATTTATGAACATATTTTGTGGATTCAACTAATATAGGAAAAAAGATCATAAAAATCTATTCTCCAGCATTTCTCCTCATCTAACACACAATGTTCCAAGCCTGCTGATGGCATTGAAAAATACTTAAGTCATTCAGTATAAAAACACTGACAGGCATTTATTGATTTAACTTTAATTAACAGGATAAATGAGATGGTCCATCAAACCCTGTTTGTTCCTGACCCAAACCATGTAGTGGAAGCAATGTGCAAATGTATACTGTAGAAAATACAATTAAAACTATAAGTAACATATTTATGACAGCAATAAATACTGTAGACATGGACACAGTCATGAAATTATAAGAACATGATTGTAACAATAACATTACAATTTTACATTACATACAGTACAACCACTGTCTGTATTATATATCTGGGATAGCAGCTATAGAGTTCGGACAGGTTAACTATATTTTGGTAATTATGGATAAAAATCTTAGTCAGGTTGTGTATTATGCAAAGCATTGAAAATGGCATCCAAGAAGTTACATTTCACAGTCCCTCACTACTCAGTATTGCGACATTGTTCGACAAGCAAATGCAATAGTATGGGAGATGATTACGCAAACTAGAAATGAAGCCCTTATGCACTCTGTTGCACTACCCTGCACAAAGGTGTGCATAGTATGGTTATTCTAAAAGGTACATACTATCTAATATTAATGTAGAGCTGTACAAAAGTAATGCAACTGCACATTGCTACTAGCTGTGTCAAACATATGCTTTCTAATGGGGGAATCTGAATGGAGTAAAGATACTCTGCTTTGCCTTGTTCAGATTGCTAATCTCCTTTTTGCCCTAAAGTCCAATTCTAAATGTCACAGTCCTTGTCAGCACCCACATATCAAAGCACCTGTCAAAGAGGTACAAGCCAGTGCTTTGCTGTCACTGCTAACTAGAAAATGCAAAGCAGCCTGTCTTAGCTCAAATCAAACAGCTGTCAAAGTAGCTGTGAAATGCATTGGATTCATAGCTGTCAAAATAGCAGTAGGACCACAGCTACTTCTAATCACAAAACATTGAAGCACTGGCAGTTCGATAGCTGTGTGTGTACGTATGTGTGCATGTGTATGTGTGTGTGTGTGTGTGTGTGTGTGTGTGTGTGTGTGTGTGTGTGTGTGTGTGTGTGTGTCTGTCTGCGTGTGTGTGTCTGTGTGTGTGTGATCGTGTGTGTGATTTTGTGTGTGTGTGTGTGTGTGTGTGTGTGTGTGTGTGTGTGTGTGTGTGTGTGTGTGTGTGTGTGTGTCAGATAATACAGGGGTGAGTGGGATTGTAGGGCATTCACCTGAACCGGTGTTTCAATCAGACTGGTGATTCTTAGATGTGTAAATGTAGTTTAAATATAATTCATTGACATGTAGTGTGTGCAATGCAGTAATGCTGTGCAGCACAACTCATGTGATTTCACCTCAGACATAAAGATAGGAAGCATATGAAGCATATTATAAGTTATTAAACAATTTGCATATTCCAAACCTCCAGACACTTGCCAATGTTTGGGAATAAATTCAGCAGCTGATATACAAAGATAAAACAGTTAAATAATGAAATGTTGTGGCATTCACGGTTAATAAACTCATGCAAAATCTGGCTTATTTATGTTGCATTTCAACGACGCAGTTCCACATGCTACAAATGAAACATTTCTGTATTAATCATTTTACAAAATTCTATTTCTGTTTTGAAATATTCAGATTTAACTTTTTTACTGGGGGAAGTCCCCACATTCACATGCAGTGGGTTTTGCCCCTGCACTTATTATTTATGTATTCATTTTGGTGGTCACAGCATCTTATGGAAAAGAGAATTTCCTCTGCTACAGTCAGTTTTGACAAACTGTACATTTTACATGCAACTGATCACCACACCGAAGGTATAACTTCCATACAAACATTAAACCACATTCTGAATACATTCCAGAAATGAAATGCATCTTATTTTCAAATACTGAGCCAGAATATAGTTGGAGAATAAATTCAACATGTTGTTTACGAAATATGCTATTAGTACATATACCAGGCTTAATTCTTCACTGCTTAATTTAGAAGGAATCAGTTAGAGATATCATAAGTAGCTTACTGTTGTGACAACTGTGCCATAAAACGGGGTTAGAGTAGTACGTGCAAGAGGGTAATGCTCATAGAAGTAAGAGAAGGGATGGCATTTGGCAGATTTATATTTGAGATTAGTGTGACAAATTCTTTAAATAAAAGGTTGATATCCATTTTGTAACAAGATGGCAGACTGTTTTGTGATGAACTTTCAAAACACATGATTTCTTTTATAAGCCTCCGGATAGGCTTGGAGCTCTTGAGCATGGCTATTTATTTTTCTCAAAGGTGAGATGCTTTGCCTTCATTAATCTGCAGTTTGCATGTTATGTTTAAGGGCATTAAAGATTCTCAGATCTTGACTCTTGTTTGAGGATTTCCATTTTTTGTCACGCTAGGAGCTTGTTAACTTCCTTGTTAATCCAAGATCAGAATTTTCCTCTGACAATGAACATAATAGGAGGGACATTTTTCAATTATAAGAGAAGGGGTGGAGATGAATAAGTGAAGGACAGTAGTAGGAAAAGGTAGCTTCAAATAGGGGACCCCAATTTATATTGTGGCACTCATTAGCCTGCTGAACTATTTTTGTTTCAAGGAAGGCTGGGATGAAGAAGGGGAGATACTCTGGTGATTTAAAGGAGGCTATTGCCTGGATTATAATGTGATAACCAAGACAGGAAGAGTTATGCAGAAAGAGGTATTTTAGGATTACCTAGTAAGTTCAACTTAAGGTCGCCTGCTTTAAGTTTTGAATTTATCTTTATTATGAGCATGATGCCTCATTTTTTTTGGCCTGGTCTGTTACCATCAAATAGGTTGGAGTTATTTAATAAGAATATTGAGGAAATATATATTTGTATCTGTTTTGGGGATCTCATCAAATATTTGAGTTATGGCATGAAACATTCATCAAAAAATCCCATTTGTTGTTTGGAGTCCAATCACTAGTATATATTATAATGAGACATTAAGCACTGGAGGAGATTTGCTTGTGAGGAGCAGATATAGATGACTGGATCTGGGGAGAGTGTTGGAAATGGAGAACAGACAGGATTAGTAGTGCTATATGCAGAAGGTGACTGGGCCAGCATTGGAATGGACATATCCAGTAATCAGAAAAAGTGTGGTAATGTATTTAAGGTTGTGGACACTCTTGATAAACATTCATGGTAAAAATTTTGCTTTTACAAGAAATCTACTTCTAAGGTATACATGGTGCATCAAGAGGCAGGAATCAGTTTTGTAAGGTGGGCCTCAGTGAATGAAGAGTTATTGAGATGCTGAGTTAAGCTGGTACTGAGAAGGTGAGGAGTATAGAGGAGTTGGTGTGCTGTAGTACTGATAAATGCATATTTGTAATATGAGCAGTGTCAGAGTGGGTAGTATATGGACAAGACATAGGTGCCTGAGTTTGTTTTGGGCCATTTTATTGGAACTTGGTGTATAGTAGTGAAGTAGGGAGCAATTAGGTGTTTTGGATGGCTTTAAAAGAAATAAGAAAAGTGTTAAGTTCATACCTAAGTATTGCTATTAATGTTAGTGGAGATCGGGGTGGTATATTACAGTAGGACAGGAGCAGTTTGTTAAGGTGGCAGGATGATAGTATCTGAGTATAGTAGATGTTAATTAATACTTCAAAGGCTAAATCTGAAGAAAAAATATCTTGTCAGGCAAAGGACAACCGCAAAGCTTTCTACAGCTTTGTCTGTAACCTCAGGGAAAATAATAACAATGCACAGAAGTTATTGCACATGACAAACCCCCACACTGAGCCAGAGGCCACTGCCAACCTTTTTGCTGACAGTTTCAGCTAAAATCCCCCCCTCCCGATAGCCCAAAGGAAATACTGAATACCCCAGTCCCCCAACCATTACTAGGGAAGAGGTCATCAATGCATTTTCCAAGGCCAAAAAATACTGCATCCGTGGGCCCCAATAACATCCTGTGATGTTTAATAAATTGCATGAAACATGACCTCTCTGGTCCACTTGAATCATTTTTCAACTGAAGCATTCAGTCATGTTTTGTGCCCAAGGAGTGAAAAATGACAACAATCATTACCCTACACAATGGAGGTCCAACCACTACAACTACAGGCCCATAAGTCTTACCAGCCTCATATGTAAGGCCATGGAAAGAATCGTTATGGGCATGATAAATGAAGACACAGGTAACATGCAAACACTGAACCCATCACTGTTCAGTTTTTTTAATAGAAGGTCATGCCTATTAAATCTGGTTAACTTTCTTGAGAGAGTCACCAAAGCATTGGATAAATGTAAAACTGTGCACATAGCTTACCTCAACATGGCCAAGGCTTTTGATACAATATCCCACTCAGGCATTATAGACAACCTCATTAATTTAGGTATAAACCCTTTTATCACCCGCTGCACAGCAAATTGGCTTACTGATAAGACCCGGGGGGTCAAAATAGGTGAGGCCACCTCCACCAAGAGTCTAGTCACTAGCAGAGTCCCCCAGAGCTCCATACTGGGCCTGCTCCTTTCTGGTATCTATTTCTCTGAAATGAAAGCAAGTGCTGAAGGTTTATGGATGGCTAGGTTTGCAGATGATTGTAAGCTGAGGGTTACCCCCAACTACCATGCAGATGCTAGCATTCTTCAAGAAGTTCTATGACGAACAATTTGTGCCAGCTCCATGGTCTTAAACTTAATGCTAAGAAATGCTTAATGTCAACCATCTTGAATAATTACCATGTTGATAATGTGCACCTAAGCATCGACCCAATGGTCAGGGATCTGGGTACACACATAAACAGTAACCTTACCTTTGACCCCTCATTTGGCCACAGTGGTGAGGAAATCCTTTTATGCTGCACAACTTATAAGTAAGGGCATGGCATCAAGGTCCACAAAGGTTATTATCCCACTGTACTCCATCCTTATCAGACCAATCATAGAGTATAATGCTCCCTTTGATATGTACCTGACCAAGCATTTGCAGCAACTAGAGTGACCTCAGAGGTACCTTACAAAAAGATATAAGATGCAACAGACCTGCCTTATGCAGAGTGCCTTAAAGTCCTTTCCCTCTACTCAGTAAATCTCCTATAGATTTCTGAGGGGTGAGCTATGCCTGGATAATAAGGCATCTGCAGATCCCACACTTATGAATCATATTCGTAAGTCAATGAGTACCAGAAATTCAAGGTCTAGGGACCTGCATTTGTCTGTGATTTAAAAAGAACATGTTGGAGAGACATATATGTGTCCCAGAGACTGCCGCTCCTATTGAACAGGCTACGCATCCTTGTGAAGCTGAGTCCACCTATTACCTGGTTTAAGCGCAACCTAGACCAGTGGATGGGGGATTTGAAATTTACACCAGGCTTGGCACCCATGTCCCTTATGGACATATGTAGCTTATAAATACCTGGCTCTCAATGTCCTTTTTGGATACAGGACATCATTATTATTTCTGGAAAACTTGGATAGGCTTAGAAAGGCTGCCTGGATCATTAGCCTAGTAACAATCTATGAATCTGAGAATCTGTGAAGCTATGTAATTGTGGGAACCAACCAAGAGTTATGCTACCTCAGTATGCTTTTAGAAGATAGGTAGGAGGACTGTATAAGGAATAGTTGTAGTGGGGTACAGTAGTTTGGTGGGGGAAAGAGAAGACAGAAGAGAGAGGTCTCCTTGTCTTTTACTGTAGAAGATTTGTAGATACAGTGTATGAGGGAGACATTTAGGATGACTGTGACTAGGTCGGGCATACAAGGGTTGCAGTAAGTAATCTCATTATATGTCATAAATTCAGAATAAACAAAACCTATTTAAGCACTGAGATTAGACAGTTTCATAAGGCATCATCTTCCAAATTCTGATTTATACAATATGTGAACAGTTTTGTGTAAGGACTTAATACTCATTAAAAATTCTTCATAGCGTATTGTGAAATACACATCTTAATTGGCTAAATTTCTACAGAGATAAAATTGGATGCAGAAATAATAAATGCTAGATAGCAGTGTGACAGATCAACTGACTGGGTATTAATGGATTACAGTGTGTTTTGCTTTTCAGACTCTGGCATAACCATGTATCACACATGTTGTCATTGACAATGCTATTTGGTGAAGGAATGTATAGACATATTTCATGGATAATAAACAACAGAATGTACCCCAACTAGTCGTGGGAATTATATACATTTTTCAGTAAATAATATGAATTTTTGTCTTTTTTAGCATATTAAAGTACTAATACTGACTGGACATTTAATGGACACATTACTGAAATTAGGGCTTTTGTTCTGCTGACTATTGTGTAATGTACCAATGTCTATTGTAATTACCATTGTAATGTACCAATGTCTATTGTAATTACCATTGTAATGTACCAATGTCTATTGTAATTACCAAGGTAATGTACCGATGTCTATTGTAAATACCATTGAAATATACCGATGTCTATATAATGTACCAATATCTATTGTAATTACCATTGTAATGTGCCAATGTCTATTGTAATTACCATTGTAATGTACCGATGTCTATTGTAATTACCAAGGTAATGTACCAATGTCTATTGTAAATACCATTGTAATGTATGGATGTCTATTGTAATTACCATTGTAATGTACCGATGTCTATTGTAATTACCATTGCAATGTACCGATGTCTATTGTAATTATCATTGTAATGTACCGATGTCTATTGTAATTATCATTGTAATGTACCGATCTCTATTGTAATTACCATTGTAATGTACCCATGTCTATTGTAATTACCATTGTAATGTACCCATGTCTATTGTAATTGCCATTGTAATGTACCAATATCTATTGTAATTACCATTGTAATGTACCGATGTCTATTGTAATTATCATTGTAATGTACCAATGTCTATTGTAATTACCATTGTAATGTACCAATGTCTATTGTTAATACCATTGTAATGTACTGATGTCTATTGTAATTACTATTGTAATGTACCGATGTCTATTGTAATTACCATTGTAATGTACCAATGTCTATTGTAATTACCAAGGTAATATACCAATGTCTATTGTAAATACCATTGTAATGTACCAATATCTATTGTAATTACCATTGTAATGTACCGATGTCTATTGTAATTACCATTGTAATGTACCCCGGTCTATTGTAACTATCATTGTAATGTACCCATGTCTATTGTAATTACCATTGTAATGTACCGATGTCTATTGTAATTACCATTGTAATGTACCCATGTCTATTGTAATTACCATTGTAATGTACCCATGTCTGTTGTAAATACCATTGTAATGTACCCATGTCTAGTGTAATTACCATTGTAATGTACCCATGTGTATTGTAATTACCATTTTAAAGCACCGATGTCAATTGTAAATACCATTGTAATGTACCAATGTCTATTGTAATTACCATTGTAATGTACTGATGTCTATTGTAATTACCATTGCAATGTACCGATGTCTATTGTAAATACCATTGTAATGTACTGATGTCTATTGTAATTACCATTGTGATGTACCGATGTCTATTGTAATTATCATTGTAATGTACCGATGTCTATTGTAAATACCATTGTAATGTACCGATGTCTATTGTAATTACCATTGTAATGTACCAATGTCTATTGTAATTACCATTCTAATGTACCAATGTCTATTGTAATTACCATTGTAATGTACCAATGTCTATTGTAATTACCAAGGTAATGTACCGATGTCTATTGTAAATACCATTGAAATGTACCGATGTCTATATAATGTACCAATATCTATTGTAATTACCATTGTAATGTGCCAATGTCTATTGTAATTACCATTGTAATGTACCGATGTCTATTGTAATTACCAAGGTAATGTACCAATGTCTATTGTAAATACCATTGTAATGTATGGATGTCTATTGTAATTACCATTGTAATGTACCGATGTCTATTGTAATTACCATTGCAATGTACCGATGTCTATTGTAATTATCATTGTAATGTACCGATGTCTATTGTAATTATCATTGTAATGTACCGATGTCTATTGTAATTACCATTGTAATGTACCCATGTCTATTGTAATTACCATTGTAATGTACCCATGTCTATTGTAATTGCCATTGTAATGTACCAATATCTATTGTAATTACAATTGTAATGTACCGATGTCTATTGTAATTATCATTGTAATGTACCGATGTCTATTGTAATTACCATTGTAATGTACCAATGTCTATTGTAAATACCATTGTAATGTACTGATGTCTATTGTAATTACCATTGCAATGTACCGATGTCTATTGTAAATACCATTGTAATGTACCCATGTCTATTGTAATTACCATTGTAATGTACCCATGTCTGTTGTAAATACCATTGTAATGTACCCATGTCTAGTGTAATTATCATTGTAATGTACCCATGTGTATTGTAATTACCATTGTAAAGCACCGATGTCTATTGTAAATACCATTGTAATGTACCAATGTCTATTGTAATTACCATTGTAATGTACTGATGTCTATTGTAATTACCATTGCAATGTATCAATGTCTATTGTAATTACCATTGGAATGTACCCATGTCTATTGTAATTACCATTGTAATGTACCCATGTCTATTGTAATTACCATTGTAATGTACCCATGTCTGTTGTAATTACCATTGTAATGTACCCATGTCTATTGTAATTACCATTTTAATGTACCCATGTCTATTGCAATTACCATTGTAAAGAACAAGTGTCTATTGTAAATACCATTGTAATGTACCAGTGTCTATTGTAATTACCATTGTAATGTACTGATGTCTATTGTAATTACCATTGCAATGTACCGATGTCTATTGTAAATACCATTGTAATGTACCGATGTCTATTGTAATTACCATTGTAATGTACCAATGTCTATTGTAAATACCATTGTAATGTACCCCTGTCTATTGTAACTATCATTGTAATGTACCCATGTCTATTGTAATTACCATTGTAATGTACCGATGTCTATTGTAATTACCATTGTAATGTATCCATGTCTAGTGTAATTACCATTGTAATGTACCCATGTGTATTGTAATTACCATTGTAAAGCAACGATGTCTATTGTAAATACCATTGTAATGTACCAATGTCTATTGTAATAACCATTGTAATGTACTGATGTCTATTGTAATTACCATTGCAATGTACCGATGTCTATTGTAAATAGCATTGTAATGTACCGATGTCTATTGTAATTACCATTGTGATGTACCGATGTCTATTGTAATTACCATTGTAATGTACAGATGTCTATTGTAATTATCATTGTAATGTACCGGTGTCTATTGTAAATACCATTGTAATGTACCAATGTCTATTGTAATTACCATTGTAATGTACCGATGTCTATTGTAATTACTATTGTAATGTACCGATGTCTATTGTAATTACCATTGTAATGTACCAATGTCTATTGTAAATACCATTGTAATGTACCAATGTCTATTGTAATTACCATTGTAATGTACCAATGTCTTTTGCAATTACCATTGTAATGTACCGATGTCTATTGTAATTAACATTCTAATGTACCAATGTCTATTGTAATTACCATTGTAATGTACCGATGTCTGTTGTAATTACCATTGCAATGTACCAATATCTGTTGTAAATACCAATGTAATGTACCAATGTCTGTTGTAAATACCATTGTAATGTACCAATGTCTATTGTAAATACCATTGTAATGTACCAATGTCTATTGTAATTACCATTGTAATGTACTGGTGTCTATTGTAATTACCAAGGTAATGTACCGATGTCTATTGTAAATACCATTGTAATGTATGGATGTCTATTGTAATTACCATTGTAATGTACCGATGTCTATTGTAATTACCATTGCAATGTACCCATGTCTATTGTAATTGCCATTGTAATGTACCAATATCTATTGTAATTACCATTGTAATGTATCGATGTCTATTGTAATTACCATTGTAATGTACCAATGTCTATTGTAAATACCATTGTAATGTACTGATGTCTATTGTAATTACTATTGTAATGTACCGATGTCTATTGTAATTACCATTGTAATATACCAATGTCTATTGTAATTACCAAGGTAATGTACCAATGTCTATTGTAAATACCATTGTAATGTACCGATGTCTATTGTAATTACCATTGTAATGTACCGATGTCTATTGTAATTACCATTGTATTGTACCGATTGTCTATTGTAATTATCATTGTAATGTAACCATGTCTATTGTAATTACCATTGTAATGTACCCATGTCTATTGTAATTACCATTTTAATGTACCCATGTCTATTGTAATTACCATTGCAATGTACCGATGTCCATTGTAATTATCATTGTAATGTACCCATGTCTATTGTAATTACCATTGTAATGTACCCATGCCTATTGTAATTACCATTGTAATGTACCGATGTCTATTGCAAATGCCATTGTAATGTACCAATGTCTATTGTAATTACCATTGTAATGTACTGATGTCTATTGTAATTACCATTGTGATGTACCGATGTCTATTGTAATTACCATTGTAATGTACCGATGTCTATTGTAAATACCATTTTAATGTACTGATGTCTATTGTAATTACCATTGTAATGTACCGATGTCTATTTTAAATACCATTGTAATGTACCGATGTCTATTGTAATTACCATTGTAATGTACCGATGTCTATTGTAAATAGCATTGTAATGTACCGATGTCTATTGTAAATACAATTGTAATGTACCAATGTCTATTGTAATTGCTATTGTAATGTACCAATGTCTATTGTAAATACCATTGTAATGTACCGATGTCTATTGTAATTACCATTGTAATGTACCGATGTCTATTGTAAATACCATTGTAATGTACTGATGTTTATTGTAATTACCAAGGTAATGCAAGGATGTCTATTGTAAATACCATTGTAATGTACCGATGTCTATATAATATACCAATGTCTATTGTAATTACCATTGTAATGTACCAATGTCTATTGTAATTACCATTGCAATGTACCGATGTCTATTGTAATTACCATTGTAATGTACCCATGTCTACTGTAATTGCCATTGTAATGTACCAATATCTATTATAATTACCATTGTAATGTACCGATGTCTATTGTAATTACCATTGTAATGTACCGATGTGTATTATAAATACCATTGTAATGTACCGATGTCTATTGTAATTACCATTGTAATGTACCGATGTCTATTGTAATTACCAAGGTAATGTACCGATGTCTATTGTAAATACCATTGTAATGTACCAATGTCTATTGTAATTATCATTGTAATGTACCGATGTCTATTGTAATTACCATTGTAATGTACCGATGTCTATTGTAATTACCATTGTAATGTACCGATGTCTATTGTAATTATCATTGTAATGTACCGATGTCTATTGTAATTACCATTGTAATGTACCGATGTCTATTGTAATTACTATTATAATGTACCAATGTCTATTGTAATTACCATTGTAATGTACCAATGTCTATTGTAAATACCATTGTAATGTACCAATGTCTGTTTGTAATTACCATTTTAATGTACCAATGTCTGTTGTAAGTACGATTGTAATGTACCGATGTCTATTGTAATTACCATTCTAATGTACCAATGTCTATTGTAAATACCATTGTAATGTACCGATGTCTATTGTAATTACCATTGTAATGTACCAATGTCTAATGTATTTACCATTGTAATGTACCGATGTCTATTGTAATTACCATTGTAATGTACCGATGTCTATTGTAATTACCATTGTAATGTACCGATGTCTATTGTAATTATCATTGTAATGTACCGATGTCTATTGTAATTACCATTGTAATGTACCGATGTCTATTGTAATTACCATTGTAATGTACCAATGTCTATTGTAAATATCATTGTAATGTACCGATGTCTATTGTAAATACCATTGTAATGTACTGATGTTTATTGTAATTACCAATGTAATGCAAGGATGTCTATTGTAAATACCATTGTAATGTACCGATGTCTATATAATATACCAATGTCTATTGTAATTACCATTGTAATGTACCGATGTCTGTTGTAATTACCATTGCAATGTACCAATATCTGTTGTAAATACCAATGTATTGTACCAATGTCTGTTGTAAATACCATTGTAATGTACCAATGTCTATTGTAAATACCATTGTAATGTACCAATGTCTATTGTAATTACCATTGTAATGTACTGGTGTCTATTGTAATTACCAAGGTAATGTACCGATGTCTATTGTAAATGCCATTGTAATGTATGGATGTCTATTGTAATTACCATTGTAATGTACCGATGTCTATTGTAATTACCATTGGAATGTACCCATGTCTATTGTAATTGCCATTGTAATGTACCAATATCTATTGTAATTACCATTGTAATGTACCGATGTCTATTGTAATTATCATTGTAATGTATCGATGTCTATTGTAATTACCATTGTAATGTACCAATGTCTATTGTACATACCATTGTAATGTACTGATGTCTATTGTAATTACTATTGTAATGTACCGATGTCTATTGTAATTACCATTGTAATGTACCAATGTCTATTGTAATTACCAAGGTAACGTACCAATGTCTAATGTAAATACCATTGTAATGTTCCGATGTCTATTGTAATTACCATTGTAATGTACCGATGTCTATTGTAATTACCATTGTATTGTACCGATGTCTATTGTAATTATCATTGTAATGTACCCATGTCTATTGTAATTACCATTGTAATGTACCCATGTCTATTGTAATTACCATTGTAATGTACCCATGTCTATTGTAATTATCATTTTAATGTACCCATGTCTATTGTAATTACCATTGCAATGTACCGATGTCCATTGTAATTATCATTGTAATGTACCCATGTCTATTGTAATTACCATTGTAATGTACCCATGCCTATTGTAATTACCATTGTAATGTACCCATGTCTGTTGTAAATACCATTGTAATGTACCCATGTCTATTGTAATTACCATTGTAATGTACCGATGTCTATTGTAATTACCATTGTAATGTACCGATGTCTATTGTAAATACCATTTTAATGTACTGATGTCTATTGTAATTACCATTGTAATGTACCGATGTCTATTATAAATACCATTGTAATGTACCGATGTCTATTGTAATTACCATTGTAATGTACCGATGTCTATTGTAAATAGCATTGTAATGTACCGATGTCTATTGTAAATACAATTGTAATGTACCAATGTCTATTGTAATTGCTATTGTAATGTACCAATGTCTATTGTAAATACCATTGTAATGTACCGATGTCTATTGTAATTACCATTGTAATGTACCGATGTCTATTGTAATTACCATTGTAATGTACTGATGTTTATTGTAATTGCCAAGGTAATGCAAGGATGTCTATTGTAAATACCATTGTAATGTACCAATGTCTATATAATATACCAATGTCTATTGTAATTACCATTGTAATGTACCAATGTCTATTGTAATTACCATTGCAATGTACCGATGTCTATTGTAATTACCATTGTAATGTACCCATGTCTATTGTAATTGCCATTGTAATGTACCAATATCTATTGTAATTACCATTGTAATGTACCGATGTCTATTATAATTACCATTGTAATGTACCGATGTGTATTATAAATACCATTGTAATGTACCGATGTCTATTGTAATTACCATTGTAATGTACCGATGTCTATTGTAATTACCAAGGTAATGTACCGATGTCTATTGTAAATACCATTGTAATGTACCAATGTACATTTCAGTGTTTCATCTGCAAATGTAGTGCCCATTGCCCTAGAAGAATAAATTGCCTATGTTACATTAAAAGAAATGATAAGCTGGTATATTGCAACAGGGAATATGTGACAAGCTGAAAACGAGGTTCATAGTTACTAGGCACCAAAGGGACATGCTCAGGACAGGACTGCAGCACCCCATCCCCTTAAAATACACATTTACACGCTGTGGGAGTAGAAGCTACAGCCCTCTGTATCAAGATGCAAGTATGCTACCTGCTGTGCTACTAACACTGCTTTAAAATTTTATACTACAATGATGCCATTTTGCTAAACAAAGGAGTTGCATATTTTTATAAACCTAGCATGATGAGCAGCAGTAAACTTCTCTTCCCTTGAAGCTCTCAATTCCTTGAAAATAAATTCCACCTGCTAACTCTAAGTAGGTCATTTCAGACACACACACACACTTAACCTGTTAGTAAAAGAAATCTGGACAAAAGCCTAAAATAAACAGGGACAGATTAAAAATATTGCTCTGATGAACTTATAAAGTTAAGTTGCTAGAATAACACAACAGGATTTGTGTTAGTAAGCATTTTTCTAAAGGATATGACACATAAAACTAAAAATGCCTGTCACTAATTAGCAACTGCAATCCTTTCAGGTGGAATATGAGGCGAAAGTCTGGACGTTCTGCAAAAACCTGGATAGCTGAGGCACGGCCCATGGGGTATACTACCTTCCTCTGATACACACCCCTACCTGTCAATCTCATCTCATAGCACAAGTAATGTGCAAGGCCAAAAACTGGGAACACATTGAGATAGTTGCTAGAATAAAAGTATTTGTGTGAGAATGCATTTTCTGAATGATATGAAGTCTGAAACTGAAATGCATGTCATTATTTATTAACTTTAATGGTTAGCTCATCATCCCAGTGATTTGTACCAAACAAAAAAAAAAGATTTTTATGAGGAACAGACTAAAAATATAAAGCAGAAATCTGGACACTGAAAATCTGTACATTTGACAGGTATGACACACATAAATCTCCCTACCTACCTTGTAGTACCTCCTTAGAAAGTGAATAGATGGATAGAGCAAATCTTTTGGGTTTCTAGCATTGTGACAGGAATGTATTGCATTCCTAAATCAAAGTATGATTAAAGTTCACAAAATCAGTACTGTGTCATCAATCTTTGATGTCTGCCAAAGTGCTCTTCAGAGTACCTGCAATGAATGTGCCCAGTAATGAATCCTCAGTCCTCCTGCAATTGGTATGGAGTTACATTCATTGGTAACATGTCTAAATACAAATGTATATTCTTTTTTAATAAGACCCATTGCTCCTACTACTATTGGAACTGCCTGGGTATCTTTCTTCCACACTGCTCTCATTTCTGCCTGCAAATCCTGATATAGTATGAGTCTGACTTTGTGTCTCTCTGTACATAACACACTGTAGTCAGTGGGCGTGGAGAGTTCAATGATCAATGCTACTTTTGTCTTCTTCTCTTGGACCACTAATATCTGTTTTTCTAGCATCTGTCTTTTGAGCTGTTGATAATTGAGGATGATCCCATGTGATGTAGGCTTTAGCATTTTCTATGATGCTTAAATTGCAGCTTATGTTTCCAGTGTTTTTCAACCACTTCAGTACCATAATGTTTGCACAATGCCCAGTGCAACAGTCTTGCCACATTATTATGCTTGTCAGTATACAGTGTCCTTCTACCGTTAGTATGTTGCAACCATTAACGAAGTGTTCAACTTCAACTGTTTCCAGTTCTGTTTTACAAAACCTACATTTGTCTGTTTCTCCCACATGTGCAATGGGCATTGTAAACCAATGCGTACATGATAGTCCACTATCTTGTGCCGCCAATATTGACCTTTCATCTCTTGGTTTGAATTCACCTCGCCTTGACCATTCCTGCTTTTGTTCCTGATTAGCATGAGGTTCTTCCAGAAGTGTTCTATACTTGCAACTATATTTATGCATTTTCCACATTTTTTCATCTTCTCAATTGGTCCATCACCTTGTATTCTTTTGTTTCTTGGTACATTCAGTTGCTGCCCGATTTTTATCTACTTCTGGTTTGATTTCCATTTCTGCTTGATGCCGATATGCTTCTGCAAGCCTAAGCAGGGAAAAGCAGAGAAGTCATGTATCTTACATTTATTCTCATTTTTCAAAACTTTCACTACATTTGTGAGGTCAGCAGATGTGTGGAGTCCCAAGACTGCAGATCTGTACATGTAATCAATTTCAAGGAGGAATATCCCTTCTTCAGAATGTGGAAAATATATAATCTTGGTATGCACTGATTTTTTTATAAATCATTTGGTGAGTAAGAAGCATCCTTGTTTTCCTATATAATCTATGCAACACATTGAGGTCAGTCAAACACACAAAATTAATTTAGGACAGGAAAAGCAAATTGGTTTATAGCTTGGATTGTGTTCCTAGATGTAAATGCTGTTTTCAGGATTCATTTAAGTCATCTAACGTATTCCTTAGTAATTTTGATTTTCATTTGCTCATGTTTTATTGTTGATCGTTTATCAGTTCCCATTCCCAAATATTTGTACTCTTGCTGAAGTTGTTTTATATCACATTCTTGTACCAAACTGATGTTTTCTTGGTGCTTCAGTATTCCTGCTTTAAAGGGTTGTTTTGCACATTTATCAAGACTAAATGACACTCTTATATCATCTGACTTGCAGTTGTGCTTTCAGTTCCTCCTCTGAGCTGTACAGTTTTAAATCATTGACAAAGAGAAGATGAGAGGTCTTTACACGCTGTTGCTTTCTAGGAGCCAAATTATAGGGCAAAACAGAGTAGCAGCAGTGACAGAGTCACCCTGGAGTATTCCCCATTGAAGTTTTTCCCTGAAATAATAATTTGTCCTTCATCATGGCTTAATTGCAAAGTGCTCTGCCACTGTTTCATGGTCACTGTCATGTAATCGATCAGTGTAAAGTGTACGTTATACATTTTAAAGTGCTCTTTTATACATGAATGTGTGATGCTATCAAACGTTTTTGTAGTCAATCCATGCTGCACTTATTCTTGCCTGTTTTACAATTCTCCACTAGGACTTTAACAATAAATGATTTTTTATTCCATATGACTTTCTTTAACTGCCCTTTTGTTCTATTGCCATAACTGAGCTTTCTTATAAATGACTATAAACTCAGTCAGCGTAAATTCCAGTGTACAGTTTATACAGTGTCAGGAGGCAAGTTATTGGCCTATAATTTTCAGGGGCGTTTGCAGGTTCAGGCTTAAGTAGGAGCATTTTTTCTTATTAGTTAGGTTGGTGTCTGTTCCGGGTGTGCATATAAACGGTTTACTCATGGCTTTATCTGCTAGTGATCTTGATTCTTGCCTTACTGAGATTGTCATTCCTAATGTGGTCTATGTCAATGAGACTGTTGATATGTTGTTCAACCTTTACCAAGTTGAACAGATTGCAACATCTGGGCAATGGGCTCAGAACTGTTGAGTAATTTGCAATAATGGAATGAGAAATAAGAAATATGCATGAAGAGCAAGCATTGAGTAAAATACTGTATGTGCATTTTGTCTGGTTTCACTGACAGTGCTCTTTTGAAGATCAGCCAAGCAGTCAAATATTTTATCAAACTTCTGACTAAACACATGAATGGATTTATATTTCTCGGTCCATCATGTCTCCACAGAAGAGGTATATGTGGTACCAATGCTCATCATTTTGGACTGTCACAGAAAAAAAAAAATGAATCTTGATAATGTCAACAGCACTACATATTTCAGGACCATCATTCAGATCATACTGACTATCCACTGTGCTGTGCTTCTCAGGCTAAACCTTGTAAAGGCTGCTTTTGGATACTTTTCACGAATCTTTGCTTGAACACTGGATGCTTGCCATAATGAAACAGCCATCATAGCCTTGTCCGAGTAACTTGTCCAAGTCTAGGCCGTACTTTGTATCAAATGTCATTGTCAATGAATGCATAGTCTGTGCATCTTTCACGCAAATGTGAACAAAACCAATAGTTATTCTAATCATGTTTCAAAACTTTCAGTATGTTGAGTCTTGTGAGGTCAGATGTGTGCATCCCCAGGATTGCAGATCTGTACATGTAATCAATTTCAAGGAGGCCCGTCCCTCCTTCAGAAGGGGGAATATATAATGTTGGTATGCACTGTTTTTTTATAAATCATTTGGAGAGCATGAAGCATCATTTTTGTTTTCCTGTTTAATCTATTCAACACGTTTTGGGGCCAATCATCTCACAACTGTAATTTGGGAGAGGAGGAACAAACTGAGTTACAGCTTGAATTTTGTTCTTAGAACTCAATGCTGTTTTCAGGATTAATTTAAGTTTTACAAAATACTCCTTATCAAGTTTTATTTGCATTTGTTCATGTTTTATTGATCCTTAATCTATTGTCAAATAGTTCTATACTCCCTCTTGCTCAAGTTTTTTCATATCACATTCTTGTCCCAAATTGTTTTCTTGATGCTGCAATTGTCCTGCTTTGAAGGTTGCTTTTGCACATGTATAAAGACCAAATGGCCATGTCATTCTGTTATCATCTGAAAAAGTTTTGACAACTTGTCGTTGTGCTTTCAGGTCTTACTGTGATAAGCTATACAGTTTTGCATCAATCAACAAAGAGAAGATGAGAGGTCTTTACACTGTTTGTTTCTAGGAGCCAAATTATAGGGCAAGAAAGAATAGCAGTGGTGTCACTGACAGTCACCCCAGAATTTCCCCCATTTAATTTTTATCCCTGGAATAATAATTTGTCCTTTATCATAGCTTAATTGCAAAGAGGTCTGCCACTGTTTCATCATCATCATCACTGTAATGTAGTCAATCAGTGTAAAGTGTATGTTACATTTTTAAGCACTCTTGTCCTTGAATGTGTGGGATACTATCAGATTCTTTTTTTGAAGTCAGTCCATGCCCTACTTAGATTCTCGCCTCTTTTACAGTTCTCTAGTATGACTTTAACAAATGATCCTTTGTTCCATATGACCTTCTGTATTGCCCATTTGTTCTACTGCCATAATTGAGTTTTCCTCTAAATGACTATAAACTCTGTTAGCATCAGTTCCAGTGCAGAGTTTATACATCGTCAGAACCAAGGCAAGTTACTGGTTTAGGGTAGCATGCAAGTTCACTGTTAAGTAGGAGCATTGTTTTTCCTCCTCTTAGTTCGGTTGGTGCCTGTTCGGGGTGCGTATATACATAGTTATTACTCGTGGATAAATATTTGTGCAAAGATGTTAATACTTTTAGGCAGTCGTTATGTACTGCATCTGGGCCTGGGGTTTTCCAATTATAGGATTTGACTTTGTGTTAATCTCTGGCTGTTAAGTCATCCCATTTCATATCTTGTCCCTTTAAACTTGTTAATCTTTTACTTCTATCCATTTAGCATCTTTGTTATGTTGCGCATGATCTTCGTAAGTACTTCTCCAAAATGTATCTGTTTTTGTCAATTCCTTTTACCTCATTTCCAAATTCTCTAAAAAATTGTTGGGTCATCAATAAATTGCTTATTTTGTACTTTTCCCTTATATTTATCTGTGTATCTTCTAACTTATTCTTCCTGTGCTGAGATTTTTACTTTATTTGCGATAGTACATGATACATCCTAAGCTGTTCTAATACTGCGCACTACCTTTATCACATCTATCTTTGTAAGTATTTTTGTAAATCTGTTCCCTCTTCTGTAGTCAGTGACACGGTGACAACCCCTGTCTCAATTGCTTTATAGATACTTGCTTCCATGATGGCATTGACTTTCTCACCTTCCTTTCTCTCACTACCCTGTGTTCGTGTGGCTCAAAAACGTTATCAGTTATCAAATTAGCTGCATAGTAATATAGCCTGTTTACTTCTGTTATATCGCATGAATCTCTATGGACAGTCCTAATTACTTGTTTCACTTGTTTTATCAAACTTCTAACTTTCTGGGTTTTACTGACCTTCCGAAGTCTGTTTTCATAATTTATCTTAATAATGTCTCTCGCTATCAAATCAAGCAACTCTTAGCTCATTTTCTTCTAAACTGAGGACACATTTTTGTTTTCCATTTGCAGTGAGCGTTCTATGCAAAGTTCTATAGCATCTTCCTGTGGCACACTGTTTCATCCCATGTCATCCATTGCTCTGACATATGGGAACTCATTGGCCTATCAGTATCACTCTTCAACATTGACTGCACACTTTCCACAGTTACAGTTTCCTGTTCCTTCTGTTGCTGCCCAGCTTCACGTGAACATTTATACGGGTTTCCTGTGAAAATTCCTAAATATATTCATATGGCATTGGCATGTGTGACCAATTGCTTCCCGTTCCATTGGTTTCCACTTAATTGGATATCCATCGATTTATCATGTTGTGATTTGTGATGCTTTCTGAATTAGATTTTCTACACTGAATCATTCACTTTGCAGGTACTCCATAACCTCAGTTTCTACTAGTATAACTTTTCCGTTACTGTCTCCTTTTCTACTTTTTCTATTTGTCTTTGTATTTTCCGTATTGTCAAGTTTTCTATCTCCAGATTCCTTTGTCTGTATGTGTCTTCAAATATCGTTGCTGCTGTTTTTTTTGTATTGATTAGTTTTGCTTTCTCCTTTGCATAGAAATTACACCATATTAAATCTCTTTTCTTTCCCATGTCCATATTTCTTCTTCAGATGTCTCCTGATCTTCCTGTTTCTCCTTATTTTGAGAACTCATTACATCATGCTGTGATGTAACCTGTGTTGTGTGTTACACCTACACCAAATCCTTCACTTTCCAGGCACTCCATAACTTATACTTCTATTTTGCTTTTTTAATTCTACTTTATTAATCTTGTTTTCTACATTCCCTCTGTGGCTTGTGAAATGTTGCATATCTGGATGCCTTCGCCTGTATTTCTTGTTGAATATCTTTGGGGCTGCCTTCTTTATACTGATAATTTGGCTTTCCCCTTTGCATGAATATTGCACCATATCATATCTTTTTCCTCATGTCTATATTTCTTTTTTTACACTTTACAAAAAGTTCTAGGTTTTGTTATTTATATATTCATACCTCCTCAGATGCTCCTTTTTTCAAACGGATCAAAGTTTCTTGGTCTATACATACAGTT
This sequence comes from Protopterus annectens, assembly GCF_019279795.1. Classification (NCBI taxonomy): domain Eukaryota; kingdom Metazoa; phylum Chordata; order Ceratodontiformes; family Protopteridae; genus Protopterus; species Protopterus annectens. Next base: position 231,392,443 of record NC_056742.1, read on the forward strand.
TCACGCATCTGTTGTAATTAAGACACATTTTTATTTGAAGCTTATGACAGTTTCATTCCTGCAATGTCTCTCATTCTTTTTATATACCTTGTGTCTGGAAATTCTGGGCTGTTTACATAATAGTAACAATACATGATTTCCTTCTTATCCTCAATAGTTCACTGTATCGTCTTTATGGCTCTTCTTTGGCCTATCAGTTTTTGTGATTTTTGTGGTCTGCTACTTCTACAACAGGGAGGCCATCCTCCTTGCTTTGTGCATTTGTTCCAGATTCTGGATATAATTTTACCACCTAAAGGCATCTTTTAAATGCCAACATCCATCAAGTGCATAAATCCAAAAACTATGTGGACCACCTCCAAGCCTTGCCACTCTTCTTGGTCTCAAAGGCTACTGAGGACAGATTTGTGCTACACGTGCATAACCTCATAGTCCTGTCAAAACTCCTGCACATTCATAATTGCAATGAGGGCATAAACACTCGCTCAACAGGTGTCAATCTGTACTGCAACATAAATGTGGGAAGGACAGATGTGTATCAACTAGACTCCCTCTTCTTTGGAATGATCTTCCTCCCCACATAAAGCAAAGTAGATCTCTTACTGTACTTGACCATAATCTGGATGGATAACCCTAATTTCATTCCTGATTTTAGTAGCCTTGTCCCTCTTACACAGGAACATCATGTTAATATTCAGCTTGCCTCAGGGTTAATAAAATGTGAGATATACAATGGGAATGCTGTTATAGATTTCGAAAGATCCTTATGGATCAACAGACTAGCAAGTACCTATGTGAACTAGTCTTGTTATTGTGCTACACTTTGCATTTCTGAACATATTTTTGTATATGCCTTTGACCCTTGTGACAACAAAAAGGGCCCAGGTAAGCTTCTTGGTGAACCATCATAAACTTTTAATAATTACAAATCCTTTTATTGCAGTCTGTAATACTCCAGATGTCCAGGGAGTCACCCCTCTTGACCGTACTAAACTCCTTCCTCTTATCGCTCCACTTAACTTTTGCTGCTTAAGTGGATGTCATGGTTTGATCTGCTTCTACCTGTATTGTATGGATCCGGTTCTAAGATAGTGCATCAGAACAAGGATTTGTCAATTTTCACTAAAAATCTCCCTGTGCTAACAGCCTTATAAAGATTTCACTAACTCTGTTTTATTTACTGTCTTTATGCTGCTGCTGCTCTGTACATGTGATTCCATGTTTAATTTTCAGATTTTTCATTAACCATGGGTACTGCAGACAGTAGCCTTTGCTTGTGCTGCTTGAAATCACCTCATCGTCTGTGGATTTCTAGTATGAAATAAGACCAATGGAACTGTAATATCAAACTCATTTGTTTAGAAATCATACATTTTGTGGGTAACTGCAATTAAAAAGCAAAAAAAAAAAAAAAAAAACACTGAATGAACTACATGGTCAGTTTAGGCCTATGACTCCTGTGGTGCAAATATAAATTGTAAGCATCTGCTGTGGGTGCCAAAAGTGTCAATAACTTTGCTGATGAACTGTTTCTTTTCACGAATGACACGTTCACGATGAGCACTAATCATGCACAGTGCTGAAAGTCTATCATCAGTCATTGTACACCTTAACCAGGTCTTGACCTGTCTCAGAGTGCTGAATGATCTTTCAGTGGTGCAGGTAGTGGCTGGTAAGGTCAACACAATCAGAACTGCTTGCTTAAAGTCCACTGTTTTGGCTATATCTGGAACCTTCGTATGACAATAGTCGAACCAGTTCATCATCTCTAATTCCAAATTGTCGATATGATATAGTTTGTTACTGACTGCAATTTGTTTTCGGAATTCTTCACGTTCTAGGTTTTGCATCATTGTAGGATGCAGATAAAATAAGTTGAACTGAGCAGTGTTACTGCTGGAAAAGCGAGACATCAGTGAAGATACTAATGACTCAAGATAGGGAATATAAATACTCGTTCTATAATAACTCTCAAAATCCACGGCTACTGTGTTTGCTCCGTGTGTTTGTCGACTGCAAATCCTTGGCAACACTAACTCAATACCAAGTTTATCTGCTATTGATCTTGGCTTACTGAGAATGTCATTCCTAAAGTGCTCTTCAGCATGGTTACGGTGCTCCTTGAATATTTCAATGAGTCTGTTGATGTGTTGTTGAGCCTTTATTATATCAAGTTGAACAGACTGCAACATCTGGGCAATGGGCTCAAGAACTGATGAGTAATTTGCAATAATGAAGAGAGAAATAAGAAACGTGCATGAAAAGCAAGCACTGAGTAATATATGTACATTTTGTCTGGTTTCACCAGCAGTGATCTTATGAAGATCAGCGAGGCAGTCAAATATTTTCTCAAAGTTCTGACTAAACACACAAATGGATTTATATTTCTCAGTCCATCATGTCTCACACAGAAGAGGTATATTTGGTACCAATGCTCGTCGTTTTGGACTGTCATGAAAAAAATTAATAATCTTCTTGATAACATCAACAGCACTACTTATTTCAGGAACATCATTCAAATCATTGACTACAAGGTTTAGTCTGTGAGACGCGCAGTGGATAAAGGCTGCTTTTGGATACTTTTCACAAATCTTTGCCTGAACACCATTCTGGATGCTTGCCATTATGGAGCAGCCATCATAGCCTTGTCCAAGTAATTTTTCCAAGTCTAGACCGTACTTTATGCATTCACTGACAATGACATTTGATACAGACTGTGCATCTCTCGCAACAATGGGAACAAAGCCCATAAACTCTTCTTGAATACAATCACCATCAACAAACCGAATGCCCAATGACAACTGCTCAATGCCTGAGATATCTGCAGTTTCATCTGCCAATACACTAAATCCAATTGCCCTACGCGCTGCACAAACAATCTCATTTCGAAGTACATGTTTGCATTCTGCCAAAAACTCATTTTGCACCCTATGGGATGTGTACCAAGCATTTCCTGCAGCTGTTTCACTGTGCTGTTTTAATATTGTGTCCCCAACTTCACTACGAAAATCTAATAAGTCACAGTAATTTCCACCAGAGCCTTCTTTTCCACGAAGAGGAATGTCATGGGTTGCACAGTAAATAATGGTAGATAAAATCGGTTCCAATTTCTTTCGGTTCTCTGCAATTTGTTTTGCTACTGCTGCATCTAGCTGTGGAATAACAGCCGTTTCTGGCTTCTGTCATGTACAAGAAAAATTGGCAGCATCTTCAGTAGAACCTTTGTGCCATGATGATTGCATGTGATTTCTTGCAGACTCATTGAAGGCATTATATTTTGTGCACACACTAGTGATGAAGCTGTCTTGCAACCCTCGGTGAACTGACAGAGGAAATAATACACAAGTTAAGCAGAGTGGGCCTTTCAAGAGAGGAGAATATGCAAGCCACGGTGAATACTGAGACAGCCAACTATATCGGAATGCTCGCTTCTTGTCTGATGCATCAGCTTTGAAGTTGTAATTCTCTGGAGGGATGAATGGTTGTGTCAGTAACCTGAATTTCATGAAGTCATCAATTCTGTCTGATCGAATGTAACAGCCAATATCAGTTTCTGCACATACACTTTGTGGGGTCTCTCACTGTTCCCCAGACATAGCAGAGACAGCACCTTTCTCGGTACGTTCATCAACAGACCCAGCTAGTTCTGTTATTTCATGTTGCTCATACCTTGCTTTCTTTCTAATCTGTTTGAAAAAAATTTCTAATGTCCTCACTGTGTGCCATCACATACCCTACTTATTCAATAATAGACAACCTAAAGCATCCGATGATGGGCTAGTGCTACCTTTGTAGTACATATATTGCAGCTCTTCCATCAATGATGTTACTGAACAAAAGAAAAAAAAAACTGTCAGATATGGGATTAAAAAATGTTTGATGTGTTTCAACATCACCAATGATTAACAAGTTTCTCATGCTAACCTGGACAACAACAAAAAATAAATACATAAAACTAGTTGATTTTTGCTTTTGTACATATTTATGCAAGGAAAACTTAATACTGCAGTAAGTACTATCTGGACAGAAATACATACTTTATGCACAGTCTTCACAGTTTTCCCAAATAAAGCAAATAAATAGTCCCTGTAGACTATGATGTTTGTAGATGACATTGTGATCTGTAGTGAAATTAGGGAACAGGTGTTTGAGGAGACCCTGGACAGATGGAGATATGCTCTATAGCAGGGGTGTAGCCAGGATTTTCAAATTTGTACTCAACTCCCAGACTGCTGCTGCCCCCTCAACAAGCCACATCCACATTAACACTGCTGACCAAGCCATGCACCCCCTTTATATTGCTGATCTCTGAACAGAAGTATATGCCACGGTAGTAATTACACGATGCATGAACATTTTCATTCCAAAGGTACATCTTCCGTAAGTCAAAAAACAAAATACCTTTCCATTTACACTAGGACAGATCAGTTTGACCCCCCCCCCCAAGATTACTCTTCTTCCCCTTGCAGCCCATAACCCCTGTAGTGGCTCATTACACCTCCAATAATGCTGCTGATTAAATGACTGTCAGGGTCTAGGCATCACATGCTCCGCAGTGTTGTGGTCTGTAGGTACAACATATTGTGCTCTCCCTACGTAACACCCAAGCTATGAGCCACAACTACCTCCCTTTCACCAGCATGGGTCACCTGGCAATGCATGATCACTCCTATGGCCTACAGTCACACTAAGCCTTAAGGAATGGTAAACCTTACATTCCCAACAGCAAATACATTTTAGCTGGGCTAAGTCATACTGCCACTGACAATTAATGAAGATGTGTATCCATGGGAGTCAATCAAGCAAAAAGTAAAGCAGTTGAAATTTACATCCTGACTACCTTGCTTACATTCTGTGAATCTCATGAAGACACCCCTGACCATAAATCCTCTGGCTATCACTAGCAAGCAAGTCTTCAATGCACTCTCCAAGTCAAAGAATACTACATCAATAGACCCTGAGAATATCCTGAGATACCTCTTGGATAGCATGAAACATGAGGTATCATCAGGCACTCTAAAATCACTGTTCAACATTAGCTAACTAATTGGCTTCATGATTAGTGAATGGCGGACTGCAGTACTTAATCCTTAGCACAAGGTTTGGCCTTCTACTGACATGGATAACCATAGACCATAAGTCTGACTGGTCTTGTACGTAAACACATGGAAAGAATCATAGATATTTTAAATAAAGACACAGGGAACCAATTTTCTTATTTACTTCTACAATTATTACAGATATTGAAATAAAATAGCACAAGCACTGATAGCCATTTGCTAAATACAGTCTCACAATGAAAACAGACTCAGCATGAGCAGTAAACTTCTCTGCCCTTGAAACTCACACTCATTGACATGGCATGAAAACCCACATTAAAAGAAAATGCATCTGACAGCGGAGGATTAAGTTAACCTTTGAGCTGTTTTCAAACCGTAAGCTCCTTGCACACATTTATAGGGCCATGCACACATGTATGTATTATTTGATTCACCCTCATGATAAATTATATTCCTTATATAATACATCACAATTTGTTAGAATGGTATTTTAAATTTGTAGTCATGAACATTTTTCTAGAAAGCAATGAAACAAAATGTATGAAATAATGATAAAGCTACCCATTTCAGAAAATGTTGACCATAAAATGCCACTCATACTTCCATCATTATAATACACCAATACTACTTAAAAAGCACAATCTTTTCAGAAGTAAAAGTCATCCAGATAATTCTACCTTAAGGAGCTCTGTAACTAAGAAAACTTTACATTTCAATGTTTCATATACAAATTCAGTGCCTGCTGCCTTTGAAGAATAAATTGTCTATGTTACATTAAAAATGGTAAGCTGATAATATTGCAATAGGGAACTACTGACAATCCAACAAGTTACTAGGAATCTTATACAAATGAGGACACACAGGAGTGTAAACCTCGCCCCCTATACTTTCTTAAAATGCACCAAATAATCCGCAGTCAAAATGGCACTGCAATATCAGCACTTAATCTACATGGTGTGGGAGTAAAACCCACAGCCTTCTGCACCAAAGGCAATTATGCTGCTATTCTAACCCTGCTTTCAAATTCTACAATGCAAACAGTGACTGCCATTTGATAAACAAAACAGTTAACCACTCGCTACATACCAGTGCTACAGAAGAGACAAAAACTGAACTAGCATAAAAAGTTTTAATTTTCGTAAAACACTTCATCAGAATGATAAAAACACAGTTCCGCACTCTATTTAAACCTAAAATGTGTGTGTGTGTGTGTGTGTGTGTGTGTGTGTGTGTGTGTGTGTGTGTGTGTGTGTGTGTGTGTGTGTGGAGGGCTCATGAAGATGTGTGCAGTCATGATGCTCTACTAGGTAGTCCCACATTGCCAAATAGCACCGGTGCGGTGGTGATAATTTTTCTGAATCCTTCGGTTTGTATCTAAAAAAGCTATTATACACAAGAGCAGTTGGCACAAATGTCTGAGGAGGCACCTTCCTGGCCTTGATGCATAAGGGCCTGGCTGGTAACTGACAAGGGGGCACAGAAAGGGCACATGTAAATCCCCTCTAAATGAACTACAGATGCATCACCCTATCTCACAAGAGAGGCCACTGTCATACTGATATTCATGTGTATATGTATATATGTGCAAATACATTGTGTACATACATATATATCGATATACACATATATGCACAGACACGCACACACACACACATATATATATATATATATATATATATATATATATATATATATACATATACATACATACATAGGAAAACAAACATCAGCGGTTTTGGAGGACAGGTAGTTGATGAAGAATGAGGGGGTGGCTTGACTACAAGCACAGAAAAAACAAAATCTGCCTTGTGCATTCATCAAAGTGATAATGACTTCTACTTATGTGAATAACAATTACAGCAGCTGAGACTTTTACCAGACAAGTGATAATGACTCACTGCTATATTGCAACTGCACTTAATGCTAATGTGATAATGACCTTTCTTTCAGTACTCCATATTTATGCAGGCACATACAAAGGTGATAATTGCTGAACATAACCTGTTGACTAGGCATTCATTATATTACATTGGGCAGCTGTTGTGTAACACAGACTCATTATCAGTAAAGAGAACACATGAGTAATTCAGTAAAATAGTATAACACTTACATATTACTGAGCCCTTCCTCCCACCAAAATTCCACACATGACTGACAAAGCAAGGAAAAGTCAACAAGTTCATAGGTAAGTACTAGGCTATTTGCCCAAGGGCATTTATAAGCCTAGCCTGAATGTGTTGGCTTTCGCCACCCCCTTAGATTAGTTCCCTGTGCCTCTGTCCAGCAGAGCCATTAGTTCCCTGCGCCACTGTCCAGCAGAGCCACTGCAGTGATCCCTGGGGTAAACTTCAGCCGTCAAGGTTTTTCTTGAAAAGTGTTAGTGAGAGTGATAACCTTTATCTCATGCAACTACTAATCACAAATAGAATAATACAAGCAGACGTGATTTCTTGTCTGCTTATTTTACATTATACTATTTACTCAATGGTGTATCCGATGTCTTATAAGCTAGTATATTACACTATAATGACATTTCTGTGCTGTATTCTAAGTAATGTAACCATATGAAATTTTCAGACTTAATTTCTATATTTCCCCCGTAACCCAGTTGTTTGCATTGTGTATGCACAAGCACCAAAATGGCACAATAAACTATTTTGCCAACGGTCACTTCAGCAGTCATACCATGTATCCACAAGCACTACCCTGATATACAATGAATTATTTCCCCAAGCAACATCCTCATTACTATGTCCAGGCATAAATGCACCTCAATGAAATGTTTCCCCCAAACAACACTTCAGTAACACTTCCTAGTACGTGCAACCACCAGCATGAACACTTCACCCAAGCAACCCCTTCAGTAGAGTGTTGAAGTATGCACAATCACCAAAATTAAACAGTTCCCCAAATGAAACATGTGTAACATTTCCTAGTATATACAACCAGTCAAACTAGTACAGCACTTATATCTTACTGAGCATTGGATACACCATGGAACACAGTGAAGACACTCAAACAGTGGAGAAAATATTGGACAACGGTGATGCTGCAAAGAACTGCACGTCCCTCCAAAATTTAAGAAAAGACAACACGATCACTGGTCAGGGAGGCTGCCAAGAGACCTACAGCAACACTGAAAGACCTGCAGGAATTTCTGGAAAGTACTGGTTGTGTACTACATGTGACAACTATCTCCAATATTCTCCATATGTCTGGACTATAGGGTAGGTGGGGTTGGAAGAGAGAAGCCTTTTCTTACACAGAAAAACATCCAGGCCAGGCTAAAGTTTGCAAAACAAGACATCAAGTCTCCCAAAAGCATGTGGGAAAGTGTGTGGTCTAGTGAGACCAGGGCTGAACATTTTTTTTTTTTTTTTCCAATAAATTTTTATTCATTTTATAAAACAGACATTTAAGAGTTTTGTACATATACGTATAATTGAATAGGAATATTACAACTCATATCTAAAAGACAATCAACCAGGAGAGTTTACATATAACAATAATAATAAAACATTACTAAATATATACACTATATACATGTTAGGTAACCTGAACAGATAAAAAGAAATGAAAAAAAGAAAAAGAAAACACTGTAAGAAAAATACCATCATGAAACAGTAATCAATGTGATGACTTTAACTGTTGATAATATTTAACACTTTTTCCAATACCAGCTTCTTTAATGCATTTTTTTTTTGGACTTCTAACTATGTTCCCCTGTGCATCAATATATGAATAAGCCATTTTTTGAAAGGTTATCCAATTTAGTTTGGTACGATCAAGCCAATTTTGTGTAATGTAAAGTTTTATTAAAAAGCAAATAAAAATGATAACATGAGTGTCTAATTTTGATAGATGAGTTAAAGGAATATGTAGGATGGCAAATTCCCAGGATAGCGTAGATTTATGGTATCCCATTCTTTGTAGTCTGACTTTCAGAGATGTCCATAATCTATGAGAAAAATGACAATACCACATAATATGAAGTATATCAGCTTGGGGATGATAGCAACAAGAGCATGATGAAGATTTGTTTGGATTGAATTTATTTAATTTATAAGGGGTGTAATAGGCATCATTATAAATCATTAATTGGGTATATAATAGTTTTTTGAAAGGGATAAATTCCTTTGTATGTCTGATAGCCAATAGTTTTTGAGACTCAGAGATCTTAGGATTATAATTCAGCCAAGTATTAGATAAAAGACATTTGTTTACTGTCGTTAAGCTTTTTAACAACTTGTATGAATTTGAGAGCATTTTATCTGATGAAGATATCATTTTGATAATTGTGTTGAGATTATTCATTTGAATTTCTGTTGGGTCTATACATAAAAACTTATTTTTGATTATTTGTCTTAATTGACGAAGAATAGGTGAATAGTTCCAATTAACTTTCAATGACTCACGCCAAACAGGTAAAGGAAGGTCAAGATGTTTCAAGATGTCTCCAATTTTTAGATTTTTTATAAGGGGATATTTTGATAGATCAAAAGGTTTATTATCAATCATTATATTTGGGTTTAGATGGAGTGGTTGTATATAATGAGAAATCTTATCTAAATTGCAGATATTTAATAATGTTTGAAAGGCAATAATTTTTTGCTTAATAAAGATAGATAAGTTTTTGGTATAACTATTGTCTAAAGAGATAAAGGGAAGAGCAGCTGGATTTATATTTTTTGAAATGATGTATTCATACCATATTTCTATCCATAAAGAGTGATTTATATGATTAATAGTTTTGAAATTAGATATGGTGAGGAGCTTATTGGAGGAAACTATCAGATAATAGAGATACAAGTTAGGAAGACCTAGTCCTCCTTTGTCCTTAGAGACTGATAGTCTGGAGTATGAAATTCTGACAGATTTGGGGAACCATAAAAATTTGGCCAATGCCTTATTTACGCGATCAAAGAAAGATTTCGGAATTATCTGATCAGATGACATAAATTGATAAAGGAATTTAGGCAAAATATTCATTTTAATTATCGCAGCTTTTGATAAGAGCAAAAGATTTAGAAGCTGCCATCTGCTTATGTCAGATAACAACAAATTCCAAACTTTATATATATTATTTTGAGAAGATGATTTGTTATTATGCTCTAGGTTGATACCTAAATATTTTATATTATAGGTAAACTGATACTGATGATCGAAAAACAGACATGTATTATGTACCAGATGGTTTAAAGGAAATATAAAGGTTTTGGAAGAGTTTAAAAGATAATTCGAAACTGAAGAGAAGCAATTAATAGAGTTAGTTATTTTTCTAAAGTCAGAAATAGGAGATTGAAAATAAATTATTAGGTCATCAGCAAAAGCTGAAAAATAAATTTTGGTATTAAGTACCCGAGGGACATTGTGAAAAGTATTTTGAATAATATATAGCAATAAAGGTTCTAAGTAAATATTAAAGAGAAAAGGAGATAGCGGACATCCCTGTCTTGTTCCTCTAGTGATCTTTATAGGAGAAGAAAAAAGACCATTAATATAGATTCTGGTATACATATCTTTGTATAATATTTTAATAAAGTTTAGGAAGAATGAAGGAATACTAAAGCAAGACATGGTCTGAAAAAGAAAATTCCAAGAAACTCTGTCAAAAGCATTTGATGCGTCCTGATCAGTGCATATAATGGGTTTGCGTCTTTTTTAATGAGATGAATGATAGACTCCAAGGACAGTGTGTTGTCCCAAGCATGTCTGCGAGACATGAAACCAGATTGGTCTTTAGAGATAATTGAGGGTAAAATTTTTTTCAATCTATTAGCTAAGATAGAAGATAGAATCTTAATGTCTACATTTATTAAAGAAATGGGTCTATAGTTAGCTGGGTCAGACTTTTCTTTATTACTTTTCAAAATTAGGATAGTTTTAGATGTATTCCAATGAATATCTGAGATGCTATTATGTCTTATATAGTTATATACCTTGAAAAGAAAGGGAAGAATTATCATTTTAAAGGTTTTGAAGAATTCCGGAGTGAATCCGTCTGGACCAGGAGATTTAGCTGATTTGAGATTGTCAATAGCATCTGAGATTTCTTGTAAGGATATAGGTGCTGAAAGTAAACTTTGTTGGCTATCATTTAGTTTAGGAAATTGCAGAGATTCTAGGAAGGTTTCTATATTGTTCTCATTATCAGTATTAGGTGAATTTGAGTATAGATCAGTAAAAAGAGTCGTAAAGAGTTGAATAATTTCTTCATCTGTGTTATATAATCTATTGTTATAAGACATAGATGTTATATTAGGTCTATTAACGTTAATTTTTATAATTCTAGCTAGTAATTTAGAGGGAACCTGCGCCCATTCTGAATATAATGCTAATAGCTTTTGTTCAGCTAAAGATAGATTATGTTGATGCAGTAAGATTAAATATTTTTGGTCTTCCAGAATTTTATTTTCTATAGAATAATCATATTTCGTTCTAAGTTGTTTTTCCAAGGATAGAATTCTAGATTTTAAGAACTCCTCTTTCTTAAAGTAAAGTTTTTTAAAATAGGACGCTTTACTGATAAATAAACCTCTTAATCTAGATTTACAAGCTGCCCATTGTATGTCATAAGGGATATCTGATGTTTCCAAATTGGTCTCCATTTCTTGTAAAATTTCAGAACATTGTTTGCAAATTTCTTCATTTTGTAATAAATTGTTATTTAAAGACCATTTGTATATATTACTTTTATTTTTAGTATTCTTATTTATGTTTAGATTTAATAAAATTCTTGAGTGATCAGAAAAGAATCTAGGTTCAATAATAAAATCTAAAATATATTTTGAAATAGAATCAGAAATTAGAAAGAAATCCAATCTGGACCATGAATGGTAACATTTAGAGTAGTATGTGTAAGTATCACTTCTATTTGGGAATTTAACAGTGTGTATTGGGTCCATTAAACTATAATCTTCCATCAAATCATTAAGGGTCTTAGTTGAATTATAGTTGTCGGAGACAACAGAGCGAGAACGATCAATTTCAGGGTTTACTACTGCATTCCAATCCCCACCTATTATAATATAGTGGTCTTTATAAGATGTGAGAATTTTATGAATCTTTAAAATAAACAAATGTTGTGCATTACATGGGCCATATAAGTTTAAAACTAAAAGAGGTTTATCAAGACCATTAATGGAAGAAGTAAAAAAACACCATCTACCATCATTATCAAATTTCTCATCTATAATGTTCCCCAAAAATTTTTGCTTAATAATTATTGCTACTCCTCTGGAATTTGATGAATCTCCTGAAGCTATAATCTTCCTAATCCATTTTTTTTACTCTCTTTATCCCAATCAAGACGAGGAATATGGGATTCCTGAAGAAAACAAATATTAGCTTGTGACTTGAAAATCAAATGGAACAGTAATGACTTTTTTGCTTTGTCTTGAATACCTCTAACATTCCAGGAATCTAAAATTAAGTCAATTGTCATATTCTAAGCTTACCATTGTTATTGATATTGCCCTGAAACCACAGATTAGAGTCCAAACCACATTTATATCCTTACATTTGAAAAAGCTAAAAAAAACAGATTTTTAAATGAACTGTATTTAAAAATGACATCACATTAATAAGAATCTCTTGTAAAAGAAAAATAGAATCAAAAGTATTATGAGAATTATTTATATCCTTTATCCTACCCCTAGTGCCTACCCACCAAACACCCAATGATAAAGGAAAATGGAATGTAACTATATTAAATAATGAAATTTTAGGTTGTAAAAGTATAAAATTTGTAAATAGAATACTCAATGTTAACCTAACAAAAATTAAACTCCGTAATATATTACTAAACCTATTTACAATACAAACTAAACTCAAGATGTCCAACATATTCAATCCCTACTTAAAATAATTAGCTACAAGCTCTTATTTTTAGGTAAAAAACTATATAGTGATAAATGTATTTCCTCAAGTACTTAGCATATCCATATAATGAACCTTTATGATAAAAGCCAAATCTATTTAAAGTAACATATGTTACTATAAAAAGACCAATATAATCACCTTACTGTCTAAATTAATAATCCTATGAGAAACTCACTGTAAATAAAACAAATATAAGCTATCAATTTAGTTATATATAAAAAGATGACTATATATAGAGTAAAACAAAACAAGATTACATACCTATCTATAATCATATAATTAACTATTATGACTTTGTCGGAATCCATTTAAAAATAGTTATTATAAGAAGTATTTGAAATTAAAGTATATTTATTTAAAATTACTTCTAATGTGGCAAGTATTTTCTCTATGAGACTTAGATTTTATACTTCAAATCCATATGAATGAATGCATAACTGACAAGACTGCTAGTATAGGTAATATCTCACAGCATTTACTGTGTAATGCATGTATTTTGTCGCCATCTAGTGGCACAATATGTACAAACAGAAAAACCACTGAACAGTACCTAGTCTCTTGTAAACTGTTGCAACTTTATATAATTTAAAAGAATTATTATAAGATATTGGTGACAATAAGTCTTCTTCATATAAGGTTAAACTGCCCCTTTTTTTTTTATTTAAAATATGAAGAGCAACATGACAACAGAATATTAAATATTTCATTCACTAAATACATTCTCTTCTGTGTCTCCCTTGCCCATCCAAAACTAAATAAACAAAATCTAAGACACTCAATCAAGTCATTCATAACATATATAATATAGCCGTCAAGCTGAAATTTAAATCTAACTAAATTTTCAGCCGATTGAGATATTTTCTTTAACATAACTTAAATGCATATTCTCCCCACACTATATTTGTTAAAATATGTCAAATTGCTAAATAAACAAGCAATCAGCGAGCATAAATGTCTTATTTAATATTACTATAGCTTTAAAATGGTTATGATTGTTATTTCACTCTTATATGGTTATAAACAATAAATCTAACCTGTCTTAAAGAATGAACATATGTCCGTGTTTGAGACCGAGTGGCTTTACTCGGATTTGTGACTTAAAAAGGAGAATATGGGTAATCCTTATAAAATAGATGCAAATAACCACCATTGAAGTAAAAAATGCAGATCGCATCTTTGCTGTAAAACTATCAGTGTGTACATAGAAGTAAATACTTTTCCGTCGCTTACAGTCTATTTAGGATACACACCACTACATATGTGGCGCTACCAGCTGCTCGCATTGAATGATGACGTCACCCACATCTTCGGAGCATTCCTAGAAGGTGCGTGCTGTACACAGTTACAGTCGGCGCTTCAGGAGAAGATTTTCTCTTCTGAAGGTCTCGAGATGCGCAAATTTCTCCCTCCATTAATCGCATTACTGCAAAGGAATCTTACTAACACAAATTAAAAAGAAACCGGATTTTCTTGATGAATAATGAGAGAAAAGAAAAAAAATAGCTATATGGCATTTCAAATAAATAAAAACAACATGACCACATATCCCATAACTGTAAACTATATGAATGTAAGGTATATTAGACTTTGTTGATCACAAATGTCATTATAACTCCATTTCTGTTTACCATATTAGGGAAAAAGAAAAATAAAGTTAGATGATAACCAACATAAGTGATTTAAGACCTGAAATATGACTGTAATGTAACATATTTTAAAATTCATTCAGAGTGACATATTATGACACATTGTCTGGTAACTTTTTAAAAGTTTTAACAAAAATGTCATTAGCTTCTTTTGGTTCAGAACACACAAATCTTTTTTCATTAACTATAAAAGACAAAGTATTTGGATAAGACATACGAAATCTTATTCCTCTTTTTATCAAATCAGCACAATAAGGTGCAAGTTTTTGTCTGTTTAATTTTATTTGAGAAGGAAGGTCTTGGGAAAATGACAGTTTGTGAGATTTCCATATAAATTGTTTTTTACTTTTCGCTGTCTCCAGTATTTGGAAAGTGTCTTGAAAGTTTAATAATTTAGTATAGATAATCCTTGGTGTAGAAGAATCTTGTCTGGAACGTAAAGCTCTATGTGCTCTCTCTACAATTATAGATTTTGAGGATGTTTCACAGTTTAACAGTGCTTCAAAAATGTCTTTAGTCACAGATAATAATTTTTTATTGTCATAAGATTCTGGCAAGCCACGGATAATGATATTATTTCTTCTACTCCTGGCTTCCAAATCCAGCAGTTTAGTTTGTATATCAGAGATAATCTTATCTTTAGATTTAAGAACAGTTTCCAAAGTATCAGTTTTTATCTCTAGAGCTGTATTTCTATTTTCTATCATGTCCATTCTGTCATTTATTTGTTTTAAAGTTTTACTAAAATCTGCAAACTGTTCTGAAAAGTTTTGGATGGCACTTTGGATAGGTTTTAATGCTACTTTTAATTCCTCTAAATAAAAGTTTGAGTCAATTAAGTCTTTATTACTTACTTTGGAAGTTTCAGTAGATTGTTTGGATGTCCTTAATCTTTTTGAACTGGAGTCTTTTTCAGGAGAGAGCATTGAAGAAAATTTGGCCTTTGTGGTTTGAGTCTCCACGGAGTCAGATTTTGTAGCCATGCTCCGGAATGAAGTGCACTTGACTGGATGTCAGGATCAGGAATAGCCTGAAGCAGCAGGTGGCCCAATAGTTGTATTATCAGAGCTGTTCTGAGGTAAAATAAGTCCCAGGATCAGAAGTTCCAAGCCAAAAATAATCCAAATACGTAGAAGAGGATTTATAAAATGTTTTTTGAAAAAAAACTGAGGAAAAAGTTTGATATAAAGTTATAAAAATCACTAGAATTTAAATATCTGTGAGGAGCTCAGAGAGTAGGGACCAATCTAGTCGGCAGCCATCTTGGAATCCAGGGTTGAACATTTTGGGTACATTCAAGAAGATATGTTTGGTGCAAAAACACCACTTTGCATCACCAAAAGAACAACATCCCCACGGTGAAGATGGTGGTGGCAGTATAATGCTTTGGGGCTGCTTTTCTTCAGCTGGAACTGGGGCTTTAGTCAAGGTGGAGGGAATTATGAAGAGTTCCACATACCAGTCTCTGCAAGGAAAACTGATATCAAATTGCAAACTGTAGTAGTAAAGTAGTAAATTAACTTTAATAATAATAATAATTTAATAATAATGAACATATTCATCATTACAGAAATCTGGTTAAAAAAGATGTAGCAGATAAATAAATACTCCTGTCTGGCTGCAATATTCTTCAACTTGATAGACAAAAAAAAAGAGATCAGGAGGTGTTGCCATTAAATTTAAAATGCATTAAAATTAACTCTCTAGTCTCTACCCAGTTAAGAATTCTTGCTTCCTCAATGCAGAACTACTACTAGCACAGCACAAAAAAAGAAAAAACACAAAACCTTGTGTATCACTGCCCTATACATTCCACCAAATAATAATATTTAGAAGTCAAAGGTATATTGAGCTGGTTTAATGCTAACATTACCGAATAAACAATCATTCTTGGAGATGTTACTATTCACTGGTGCAGCTTAATCTCCAAATCTGCACCATCTTCAATAAACATCTACAACTTCCAAATTATTAACACACCTAGCAGGATTAATAAAGTGATAGAGAATCAGTCTTAGATTTAATACTAACAAGAACAACACCACTACCTCTGGCAGTCTACCTGATAACCTAAATGTTAACTTACTTGCCCACAATTATCCTCAGACACATTACATTAACAAATTAATTACAGTAAAGTTCACAACTTAACCTCTTTCTGCAAAGATATAGTCAGTGAAACATTAAAAATTAAAAATGTAACAGGACTCCCTTAAGAACTCTTCCTCTAAATGACACAGTCAATTTCTTCAACTCAGCTTTTCTAAATATACTAGATTATGGCCTCATCCTCATGGCCAGCTTTAGTATGGGCAGCCACTGCCAGAAAAGCACACGAGGAAAAGGAAAGCAAGATGGCAGCTCATCACATCGTGATGATGCCTGGAGGGACGGTCGGTCGGATGTGCTGTATGTTGAATTGGTACACAACACAATCGAGGGTTGAAAGGTGTGATTTTTAATGTAGGAATTCAGACACAGAGGACGAGGGTGCAGTCCAGAGCACCACTCACTCTCACACACTCAAGTAAGTGTGCCACGCCACTGTTGCATTTTGGCGCCAAGTGTTCAGTCAGTCACAACTTCACAAGTACAAAAAAACCCAACCTACCTTCTCTTCTTATAATAATACCAACACCATGATACGCACCACCACCAGTCCAGTCCTTCCACCACTCACCACACGAAACACGATGGTTTGGTTTGCTCTGGAGGATGAAATCATCATCAGGAATACTCTTCCACCATCCACCTGCAGTCTTCCATGATCAAATTGCAACTATGATTATTTAAGGAGGAGTTTGAGGTTCGTCATCACGTCAGACTTGTCAGTCATGTGACTGCCTGCCGCTCCATCTCCAGTAACAGTTCTGAACAAATAACAATGCAGTCTACAGGGGAAAAAACAAAGTAAGTGGAAAAAAAAGTGTGTTTTGCCAGATAGCACTAAGAAAATCCAGGGGGGGTGCAAGTGCACCCCCTTGCACCTGCCTGCGGGCGCCCTTGTGAGTATGTTTTCTCAAAATATCAATTTGCTCCATTTCTGTTAAGTAGTTAAACTCCCACAAACTGAGCTGCATGAAAATAGGTTACATGAACAAATTTAGATCATTTTTTTTTTTCTTTTTTTTTTAATTAAGTACATTTCCACTTCAGGTGGACAATATGTTTGTAGCCATGTCAACCCTTCACTGCTACACAGCTTAATTTATCATGGGTCATTTATTACATTATTTTTTCCAAGCTCTGTCTGTCTTAATGTATTGTATTTTTGCTAGATACTATTGCCACAGAAAAATTACTGAACAGTACATACAGGCACATTTGCATTTTAATCTGAACTAATCATGGTCCTCATGCAAGTCAGGTAAAACACTGACCACAACTGGCTGGAGAAAGACAAAAGGACAAATCACAGGTCTTTTCCATTCTGACCGATCTACAGCCAGAATGCAAATTATTATACCACTTGATTAGCTGAAAAAGGAATTCTGTGATAGGGTCAGGGATGTATGAATATAAATACAGCCTTACACTATGATTGGTTAGCTCCTGCCACTGTAATCCAGGAATAATCCAACCATTCCCCACCCCGTGTGCTTACAGAAAATGTAAGTATAAATATAAGGATTGTACCACAGATTGCTAGATCTGATGTAGTCTTTCAAAAATCCCAGAGAAATGTAGCCATACTCAACTCATGTCATATCTAACTCATAACAACCTTCTCAACCCTACTCAACACAGCTTCCACCCTGACCACAGTACCATGACTGCCCTCCTATCCTTCCTCAAAACCATAAACCAAGCATGAGACACTGGTAAACTCATATTTTCCCTCTTCCTTGACCTATCCAAAGCTTTTGACATCATCTCCCACCCTTTACTCTTAACTCATTTCTCATCTCTCAACCTCTCAACTTCCACCCTAGTCTGGTTATCAAGCTACCTCTCCGAACATCAACAAGCTATTCAACGGACATCCTCAACCTCCTTATTCCTGCACACCCTCACTGCGGTGCCACAAGGTACAGTTCTAGGACCACTACTCTTCAATATATTTAGCAACAACTTTCACCACACCATCCCTGACTCCTCAATAATCTAATATGCAGATGATTCAACAATCATCTGCTCAGCTTACTCCCCCTCTGTCCTACTTATAAAAACTCAATCAGCCTTCTATAAAATGGAATCTTGGATGAAAAATAACCACCTAGCCCTAAACACTAATAAAACTAAACTGATGATCTTTCCTCTCTCTAAAAACTCCCCAATCGACAAAAACTCTTTCTCTATACTCAGTAAGGATAACATCCCCATTAAATTGTATCCAGTACCAAACTTCTTGGTGTCATCATTGACGAACATCTAAAATTTGACACCCATATCCAATCCACCACCAAAAAAAACCCACCAAATGCTAGGACTCTTATACAGAAACAACCGTTACCTCTCCCCCTCCAGCAGGAAAACCCTAGCCTTCTCCTACCTTCTCCCATCTCTTACATATGGCAGTCTTCTGCTAAACTATCTCTAACTTGACCTACAATCCAAACTTGAATCATGCTACAATAAAAAAAGCAAATTTTCTATGAACTCAAAAAACTCCTCGCAACACTGCCACTCTCTCCATACCCTGCAATGGCTCGAACTGCCCAATTACTTGAACATACTTAAACTCACCAACTCCAACAAGCTCATCTACAAACCTTCCAGCTGCCCCTCTCTCTCTACCACATTAACCACTTACATTCCTTACCGCTCACTCAGATCAGAAAACCAAAACTTCCTATAAATCTACAAACCCTCATGACCCGCTGGCCACTCCCTGCTTTCCTGTTCCATTTCTAAACTATGGAACTCTCTCCCTCCCACCCTTCACAATACTCCTGACCACACCAAATTCAAATCTCTCTTGTTCTTTCATCTTACTACAAAATGGATCTGCCCTTCCCACTCTCCAACATAACTTACCCCCCTCTAGCCATTCACCTTGCCATCCTCTGCTCCTCCTACTTCACATACCCTTACTTACCTATCACAACACTCCATTATAACCTAGGTGGACAGCCATCTACTGTGCCTACCTTTACTGTCTTACATGTACTGTATCCTAACTTGTAAAAAAAAAAAAAAAAAAAAAAAAAAAACTTCACTTGTATTCTTACTTTTCTGTACCAAGTCTATGTTATCACATTTATTTTATTTTATCTTATGCTGTACTTCTCTGAATATAAAAACGATTGTATAGATTTGTATGTCTGTAACTGTCACTGGAGCTTTTTTCCCCGGGCCTACAGTGAAAACGGGCTCTTAATGATCCAGTGGACTTCCCCCGTTATCAAACTGAAATAACTAATAAATAAATATAAATAAATAAGTCTTTCTAAATACATGAACGTACTTATCTGATAGACTTTTTTTTTTATTCTTTGCTGATTGGTTTATTACCATAAGGCTAGTGGCTTCTTTTCATGGAATACCAAAGGTGGTATTTATACTATTAAAGGAGAACTGACCAGGGAAACAGGGACCTTTCCTTACTCTTTTTGATAAGTGCCATGGGATCTTTTACATCTGCCTGAGCTTCCACCAACTCAAGTAGATGGGACCTCATTTAAACATCTCATCTGAAGGATGGCACACTCGTAAATGCAGCACTCCCTGATTCTACACTGCAAACCAACCACCTAGAGAGGAAATAATCTTTTGGTCTTCAAGCTTCAAAGGTGAGCGTGACATATGTTGAGCCACTGACACTGCTAAATAAATGTGATTTTGAAATTAAAAGTATTCTGCAGAGCATAATGCAAAGCTGGCTTATAACACAAGCATTCCAGGTAACATCTAATGATGGAGTAAAGCTTTTAAATCCTTGTTTAACCTTAACCCTTCCTATAGTTTTATGTTGTAATGGTTTTCTTTCATGTCTAAGTATTTCTCTTACACTCTTTGCTAAAAACAACATCAGGGGAGATTATATAGCATCCTGTCACTCTTTCTTTCTCTCCACCACTTTGTCAAAGGGAGCAAACTATGTAAAGAACCTGAGTTCATATATTGCAACAGAACTATGACCTAATAATAATTACAAGTTCATTTCAGACACTAAAATATTCCATTATTTTTGCATTTGTGTCTTCATTAAAGCTTAGTGGGATATGCAATAATGAATGTGATATGCCCATTTTGTTTTTATCCCATCACTTGTACCCCTTATTCAATTCAACTTATCCTAATTATTAATATCTACATCTGTCTGAGCCATAATCCCTGAATATGGTTTGCTTTTATTCATTTGTCTCTCTAAATATTGATTTTACTTCTATGAGTCTCTTCAGAACAAATTTTGCTTAAGGTTTTAAACTGCTCTTTTGAAATATTGTCAATTACAAGTAATAGACTCCTAAATCAAACACAGATAAAATTGATTTACAAGTTATGATGCTTTACATTTATAGGGTTAAATGAATTATTTCAGTTTAGAGATCTTATTTCAGAGGTCAGATATGAATAAGACAGATTTGCCATTTTAGACATATAGCCAACAAAAAACACTATGAAACAGCCTTAAAAAATAACTGTTTTTGCAAACAAACAAAACAAATGAATAAATAAATAGATTATGAAAAAGGCAAGATTATTTTTATTTTATGTTTTTTTTTTTCAATAAATGCCATTATCAGTTCTTAAAAGACATTTTTTGTAGCATTTTTGTTATTATTTTGTAAGTTGGTGTTTACACCTCTACACAGCTTTTGGCAGTTTTGTTGTTCATTTTAGATAGATGCTATTTAGTAGCAGTCTGGTATTAAACATGAGAATGTGATTTACTGAAAGATATGTAAGGGTTGATAGCAATAATATGATAATAATTTTTAGTCTGGCAGTTAGTGCAAAGGATTAAAGGCTATGAGATGATAACAAGCAAATTCCATTGGTACAGGATTTAATTCCTTCATTCCATTGTGTGACTTTGAGCAAGTCATTTAACCAGACCATTTTTGGGCCTCAACTGAGAATTTGGGTTAGGTTCCTTAACGGTCTATTAACTACCTATGACAAATAATAAAGTTAAAGCTAATCTAACAAAGTAGATGTCCTGCAGACTGTACAAACCACATTTTCCCAGACATTTATGGTGTAAGAACTCTTCATTTTCCGTGAGCTCCTTACTGTTTACAAGAAAACCACTGATGTTTTTTGTCTAATGCCAGCAATACCGAAAGAATGCAAGGCACTGTTAGGAAATCACTTAATACTGGCAAATAGGAGTTGTTTTCTTTCCCCCCTGTTGTACTCAGCATATATAGAGATGTTGGGTTATGTGGGACACAAAATACCACTTGACTGATAGAGGTGTAATTCAATAGGTCTGTTTTCACTGATTATTAACTGATAGAACTATAGCTGACAAATGTTCCACAGACTGATGAAGTAATAGTAATAATGTCTTATTCCCATGGGTATTATAAGAAGCACAACTGTGACGATTTTTTGGAATACTCTAAATAATATATGCTGTCATTTTTCAGAATATTTGTTATAGTAAGAGGCAGAAGAGAGCCACCTCAAATCACTTAGTTTTCATTTTCTGTTTTCGGCTGGGGTGCCTTCTGTGTGGAGTCTATACTTCCAACCCCTGTCAAGGTGAGTTTTTCCTAGGTGTTCTAGTTTCCAACAACTGTAGGAAAAGCTGTGTGTGTTCACATTAATGAACCTGTGCATCTTATAATGGCTGGTGCCCTGTCAAGTATAAGTTTCATTTCCCCACTGACCCTTAGTGCCAGCATGGGAAAAAGATTACTTGTGACCTTCAAATTGATTAATCCAGTAATTCTAGAATGAATGAAAGAGCAGATGTAGACGGTATGTGCAATATAAGCAGTTGGAAAACTGCATTATAAAAAAGGCAAAAATTAAGGTCTTCCAGGAATTTCATGATTATATTACCCATAGCACATGAATTAGCTACACTATAAAATCCTTGAAAAAAGATAACACTGTATTGCAAACTAAAGTGCATTTTCAAATTTATATTGTAGACATCTTCGGATGTTTTTAATCATAATACATAGCAAAAATGTACCAGAAAAACATACAGTTTGCTGTACATCTCTAAATATTACTTTGAAAAAAAAAGTTTGAGTTATGCAAATGGCATTTTCCCTTTTTCTTTTTAAACTTACCTAGTAGCCCATACTGACTACTTAGCCTACCTCCCCACTGCTGCCCTAAATACCCTATTAATTTTCACAAGGGATGAAAGACCACTGGTCAGGTTTCCTTGGAAGAAATATTTGGGAACCAAGACTAATGATGTCATCCATAGCGGAGACCAACCACAAAAAAATACCAATCAAACTATTAAAAATAAAAAACAAAAGGAACTCAAAACTGACTGCCCTTTATTAAAACAATTTAGCGCTTTTGTCAGCAGTAAACCATGACCATGACTTCTTCAGAATAACTAAACCACAATCAATTAGCATTTATATACATATGTAAAACCACATGACCAATGGCAATAAACCCCTAATAAATCTATTGGGTTAAAGGAACAGTGAGAAATGTGAATGAGATAATGTTAAACTGTCATTGAATTAAATCTACCAATTATAAAATATTAGCATATAAATAAAAATGTAAAGTAAAACATATGCATTGCTCAAATCCTGTAAAAAAACAACCATGAAATACATATGAAACATATTTTTAAATTTAATTCCATATAACATACCACACCAAACTAAAGTTGTTGTTGTGTCTTTCAGCTTTTCCCGGTTAGGGGTCACCACAGCGGAACCCTGGTCCGCTAATGATTGGCAGTAGATTTTTACATGCCGAGTTGCCAGCACTGACGCACAACCTTCAACAAAGGTACGCGCATTCACGCATGTCTCCACACAGAAGACGCTCTAGCTGAGAATCGAACAGGACAATGTCTTACTGTGAGGTGACAATGCTACCGCAGCACCACCACCACAGTCACACAAAACTAAAGTAAAAAGTCTAAAATAAAAAATTTATAATATAAACTCTGCCTTTAATTTCAGGACACTACTAATCAAAACTGTCTCATTGAGGCCCAGCAGTACAGTAGCATTACATTTCAATTGCCATTTCAACTGTGTGTACTCAAAATAAAGGTCAGATGGCCAATCTCTGGGCCCTAAATCAACCTGATCTATGATAATGGACCTGAAATTGTGGCTAGGATCTATCTTAATATGTTTGCCCAGGGTGTTAGTTTCAACCCCTCTCTGAATATCATACCAATGTTGATAAATTCTGTTGTTGAGTGGTCTTGTTGTCTTGCCAATATAAAAACAATCTCAGCCCTGGCACTTGGCCACATACATAACCCCCCTGCTAAAACAATAATAGTTACGTGTAAGTGTAATTGCCCAATAGTTTCAAATTAAGACTTCTGAAGCCTCCAAAATATAACTGCATTGAGGACATTGCCCACATTTGACCATAACTCCAAGGAAATTGACCCAGTTCCACAGACAAAATGGACCTAGTTTCAAGGATGCATTTAATTGTGCACAGTCTAGAAATAAAGTAGTATCTGACTGTAACTAACAGTCTTTCTTTCTCTGTTCCTCTAACAATAGGCTAAGGCAGTCCTTCTTTCCTGGAATTAAAAATCCATGATGCAATAGGAGGTGGGTGGAGGTCAAGTCAAAACAAGATAATGCTTATATGCACACCAAATGTGTTTAGTTGAGAAGCAGATTTAGTTTCCAGTTTCAGAAGTGCTAGGGAACATTAGAGTTTGTATATACATTTTAAGTTGTGTTACCTAGTCCGCTATCTTAATAAGCCATCAGCATTTTCATAACTGACACTGCTCTGAGTCTTGATTGTCATATTGTAAGGGCTACAATTCAAAACTTTACTTATGAAGTTTACTATTTTATATACTAGATATATGCAACCACTTCAAAGGATTAAGTTCTGTAGTTACTATGGACTTTCTAAAGCAGAGTTAGGGTTAGAGCTTTTGAAGAGCTCACACTATTCACATCCATTTATTTTCCAAACTGCACATGATTATTCAATTATTTGAAGTTTACGACAAAGACATACTATTGAATTTTATTCTCCATTTGAAGAAATCTGGCTGAACATAGACCTCAGACCTTGGTTTGAGGCATATATCTACAGTATAATTTCCTGCCTAATACTTAGGTCCACTAGCACAGGAATCCAACTCAAGCCATCTTGAGTCATTGGTAAGCCCGCTCACAAGATGATGTCAAGATAATTCTATGAAGCCTTTCTTTAGGTAAGGCCTGTATATTCTTTCAGGCCTTTCTTTAGGTAAGGTCTGTATTAGCAGATGCTATTGTTCTGTAATGAAGGGCAAACTTTATGTACTACTCACTGTCCCAATGAATGCTATTCCCCACATTTTGATAATAGGAGTAGGCCATGTCTGGATAGCTTCCACTTTGGATGGCTCTGGCTAAATTTTCAGCACATTCACACCCATTGACAAAAATAATTTACTTCTGTCATTCCTACCTGATATTTGTTTGTATTAACAGTCAAAATCAATGTTTTTAATCTTCTCAGCAAATGTATTATCTTGCAGACAAACAAAATCAATATCATTTACATGAGATCCTAAAATGATGCAGTTAACTAGCTTCTGTTAAGTTACTATGGCATTCATAATTCCAAATGGCACTGGAGAATCCAAAAAAACAGAAGGTGTATAAAATGCTGAACTCACCCTTGCTGTGAGTGTCAAGGCTACTTGAAAATAACCCTTTGTCAGTTCAGCAACTGCTAGATACTTGTCCCTGACACTGTTGCTCTAAAGCTTCATCCTTGGCATAGGGCATGCATCTTCTTTTGTCTGACTATTTAGTTTTCTATAGTCTACATAAAACCTGGTGCTCCTATCATTTTTTCACCAACACTACTGGTAAAGCCCAGGGACTATTGTATTGATGAATTATCTCAAGTTGTACCATTCCTACAATTCTTCCCACATGGTTTTGCTGGACTTGCTCAGGCATCCTGTAAGGAGACTGTGTGATAGGTCATGTTTCCTCTGTGCACATAGTGCTCTCCATTAAGTACACCCTGGCTTAGCAGTGAAAATATCCCCAAATTCTTGTAGTACTCCATGGATTTCTTAAATAAACCTGCTTAAGTGATAGCCGCTGTGAGAGTATTACACCATTCACTGAGGCATGAATCAGAATCCTGCTGAGCAGATCCATAAACTGCTGTGTTAGTCCTCTTGCACTATATTGCATACTAATGTGTTTCAATCATGGTAAGGCTTCACCATATTGACACAGTAGGCTCTGTACATCTGTCTCTTGCTTTGCAACTCTGCCATATAATTTACATTGTTTACCTTTTTTAAAATATTAAATGTTTCCTCCCATGCTAACATTTTATTTTGTCAGACAGAAATAAGCCCCATTAGCTTTTGTCCAGATGTATACTCTCAGGCCTTCACTGTTCAGTCATAGCAGACATTTTGTAGCTGATGTGATTAGGCTAGGTGCTTCTGTGCTAACCACCATAATTCTAATATTTAGAACATACTCCAAAACAAACTGCCTGAGAGAATGGCATTCAATTTCCTATTAATCACAAATTAGGTCTAAGGGACTGCCTCACCCTGTGATCATAAAGTAGCTCAAATAGCAATACACTGATGTGAAAACTTGAGGTACTTTTCTGTATGAAAAAAAGAAATGGGGCAGTACTCATCCTTACCACTTAATTGGTCAACAGACACTACCAAGATAACATTAGGAGTAGAGTTAAACCTCTCAACCAAAACTTTGGACTGGGGATGGTAGGGTATCTTATCCCACAGTGCTTCCACAAGCGAGCTAGCAGGTTAGATGTAAATGTAATTCATGGTTCTTTAATATCAAAGGGAACCCTATGTTGCTGAATTTTTTTAACAGGTTATTTGACTCTTTTTCTGTCTCAGTAGAGGACAAAACCACTATTTCAGACTACCTAGTGGCAGAGTTTACTATTACCAAGATAAACCCAATGTGTGTAGTGCTTGGAGTACTAAGATTCCATACAACCTAGTAGCATAGTTTACTACCATCAGGATAATCCTCTTACATGTAATGCTTGGAATACCAAGTATGCATTAAGTATCAGTGGCTAAAATCTTTAACTGCTCCTCAGTAAAAGGCAATAGCAGCAAAGCATCCCCCATCCATTGCCATCCCAGCCATTTCATATTAGTCCCAACTTGCTGCAGCCTCTCGTGTATTTGCAATGCCTAGCTGATAAAATATTGCACATGTCCTTTTTGTGCGTTATGCTCAATGTCCTGATCAGGGAATATCACAGGCTGTGGCCACAATTGGTCAATAGTAGACAACTGTGACTATCAACTGTTATATCACTTATTCTTGGAGGCCTACTTCAATAATCCATTTTATGGACAATGACTCTTGGCCCATTATAAAGACTCCTTCTCCTTGAGAGACAGCATCCTGCTTGACAGCCTCTCTTAAATTCTCTAAGGCACAATCTCTAACAGCTATGTCTGTTTCAACTGTTTCTCTATGATCATTTCCCGTTCCTAATCCAGATGAAGTCTAGTATTTTTATAAAATGCGTCACTGACTATTTTTTTCCAATAATTTCTTCCAGTGACATAATGCCTTCCAGAAGAAATACAGTTACTTCAGAGAGCTCCATATTTGCTTCAGGTTTCCTGAAACTACTTGTATCTTTCCCTGAAGTAGCTACATTACTGTTGGAAGTATTCTCATCTGACTTGCTGTTTACCAGACTAAGTGTAATTGCATGTTCTCAAGGTATGATGTTATGAAAGTCTTTTCATATTAGAGCATCTGCGAAAATATCATCAAACAATTTCACCTTCTTTAATCCCTGCCTATGTTTGAGTCCAAATGATCAATGGTCAATGGCAATGAAAAGATGTCCTTCCCATGGATTTAACTGCAGTGGACTGCCTAGACAACTAATGTTCCTCTATAGCTACTGCACATATCCATCTCATGATGCTAACTGGAATAGACTGCCACTGTTATTACCACTAGTAGCTTCTTCATGTGACTTCTGTTACCTATCTTATGTTGTGGGAAGTTGGGCTGCGCATGCTTCAGTTTCTTCTAACACAAACCTTGTGATCCAAGAGATGGCTAACTTCATGGCACCCATGCAATTGGAGAACAGCTGCATGACTGCCAAATCATACACTAATGCCCTGTAAGAACCTGTACACAAATGCATGGATTTCACCATACCCAATAGAACCAATATGCTCTCCTCCAAAAAAAGGAAGACAATCTGGTGGTCCCCTGCCATAAACAAACTCTACAACAAAAGGAGGAAACTGATGCGAAATAAGGTGAAGTCCCAAGACTGGAAAGACTCCCTTATCAGCCTCAACAAAAAGTTGAGATCCCTCATCAAATCCTCTGAAGCTAGCTATGAAAACAGAATTGCAGCAGATAGTAAAGACAACCACAAGGCCTTCTATAGTTATGTAAAGAATCTCTACGGGAATACCCAGATTTGTTCGGAGCTGTTGCACAATGGCACCTTCTATACCGAGCCAACAGATATTGGCAATATACTGGCTGACAGAGTCAGTGCCAACTTTACCCCTCTCTCTCCCACCAAAGGACCAATCACAATACCAGTAGATTGCCAGGCACCCAGTATTACTGCTGCACAGGTTAAAACAGCACCATCTAAGGCAATGAATACAGCTTATATGGGACCTGACAAAATTACTGGCTGCATTCTACATGAACTACAGAGTGAACTGGCACCTCACCTGTGTGCCCTGTTCAATCACAGCCTCACCTCACGCTTTGTCCCTACTGAATGGTGCACTGCTAGAGTCACCCTCTCTCCACAAAGGAGGAGTGACTACAGATCCTGGGAACTATCGCCCATTAGCCTGACAAGTCTGATATGCAAAGCTATGGAATGCATCATCATGGACCTAATAAACAAAGATATAGGGAACCACCAAACTCAGTTTGGTTTTGTGAAGGGTAGAACATGCCTTCCCAACCTGGTTGATTTCTTTGAGTCAGTCACCAGAACTGTGGATGAAGGATGAAGGCAAGGTGGTCCAAACAGCCTACCTTGATCTGGCCAAGACCTTTAATACCACTCCCCACTCAGTAATCATAGAAAAACTCACTAAGCTAGACATCAACCCCTATATCACAAGGTGGGTTGCAAACTAACTCACAGATAGAACCCACAGTGTGAATGAAGCTGACTCCAAGTCAGACTGTCGACCAGTCATGAGTGGATTCCCACAGGGTTCGGTCCTGGGTCCTCTCCTGTTTGGTATCTACTTCTCTGAAGTTCAGGCCAATACAAAGGGACTCTGGCTAACAAAGTTCACAGAAAATTGCAAGTTGGGAGCCATAATTAACTCCCCAAGTGATGTTAACATCCGACAGAAAGGCCTCACTGAGACCAATGACTGGTGTCAGAACCATGGCCTTAAGCTCAGTGCCAAAAAATGTGTCTTCATCCACTTTGGGAAAAACCCAGTTCCCATGAATTACCAAATCAGTGCTAGTCCACTGAACACAGAAGGCGTCATAGGATATCTGGGAACACAGGTTGACAGCAACCTCTCTTTTGACCACCACATTACCACTGTAGTCAGAAAGTCCTTCTATGTGGCACATCTCATTACTATGGGTTTTGCATCTAGGAAGAAAGAGGTCATTGTCTCCCTCTACTCTTCCCTCATTAGGCCAATCATCAAGTACAATGCCCCATTTTGCATGTACCTCACTAGACACATGCAACAACTGAAGTTGCCGCAAAAATACCTCACAAAGAGGATCTCAGGCCTTAAAGACATGTCCTATATGGACAGACTCAAAAAACGTATTCTCTGTCTCATATCACCTACTTAGAGGTGATCTCTGCTTGACTTACAAAGCCATGTCTGACCTAGCTCTGTTAGAAATGCTACATCTAAAAAAATCCCAATCCCTCACACTGCATGCTCCAAAGACCTCAACCTCATTACCACAATCAACAGAACAAGCTGGGGGGACAGGTTCATAACCCAGAGACTGCCCATGCTATGGAATAGACTTCCAATACATGTCAAGCAGAGTGCCTCATTGGCCCTCTTCAAGAGAAATCTTGATGTGTGGATGGGATATAGAAAATTCACCCCGGAGATCACTCCAGTGGCTCTACTCGACAGAAGCACTGGGAACTAAGGTCGGGTGGCACGATGCTAGGGTAATCCTATGGGCTAGGCTTGTAAAGGCTCCAGGGCCATTAGCCAAGTACACACCTATGAACTTATGAAAATACTGACATGCACGTGAGCTGATAGTTTCACCCTAGTTATAAATGTACTTATTTGCAAAAATGCTACAAAATTGTGAAAGTGCAGTGTCCCTACAATGAGGCAATTTACCAACTCAATAACACTTCAGCTAAATTAGTTCATGATGATGTAATAAATGAATTATTCAAAAAGTACTTCTCCCTTATATGTAACAGTAGTGAGGGCCTTCTCATGTAGTCAGATATATCTCACACTGAGCAAAAATACTTTTTCTTCAGCCCCAGGCCTTATACACAATAAAGACCCTTTGGGAGTAGTTCACAAGTTCACCCCCATATTTAACCAAGTAGAACAGTCAAAGCTCAGCATCTATGCTTATCTTCTTGTCCATCTCTTTATCTTCTCCCTTCATACAGATTTGTTGGGCCTGCTGCAGAATGATAATAATCTCATTAATCTGACAATCCAAATTCATTCTTTCACACCAAGCAATGAAAGTCTTTTACCTGCAATAAGTGTCCATGCTACAACCAAGACCAGAAGAATATTACCAGAAGTAACAATGCTGCATGATTTACAATTTTTACACAGTTCAGTTTCCATAGGTTTAAATTCATATCCATAAAAGGCACAAGATGATTTGTTGTAAGAAAGTATTAGCTGTCAACATGAGAATCACAGTTCTAAGGCATATTATTACTTTAAAACTCAGCAAGAATTCTATCAGTGCAATTATTACTGTTAACAACCAATTCAATCCAAGCTCACTCCTCTCTCTCCTAATTTTCTCTATGTTCACCACATAAACACTTTCACTCTTGTCCTATTTCCCAAGCTGTTTTGTATCAGTTGTATATTAAATAAATTGGATGCAATTTTGTTATTGTTAAATTTCTGAACATTTTGCATTGCAAACCACATATCTTATAGGTTCATAGGTTGGTACTAGGCTATAGGCTCTAGGGATTCCTATGAGTAGAATGAAAATGCATTATGTCGAATGCGTTTTCATCGACACATGTGGAACGAACAGGCAAAACAGCGAAGCGGCTGTTCAGCGAATTCTTTCCCTGGGAAAGAAGTTGCTTGACCGCTTCGTTGTTTTGCCATGTTCTGATGTCTAGCGTGGTCCCTTGTCCGGTATAGCTCCCGAGCGTGATTGTGCAACAGTTACTGACCCTAGGGTTAGGGTGCGGGTTAAGGTAAGTGCATATGTATGAAAGCATTTACTGTTTTATATTTTGTGTTAAATGTATGGTTGAGTTATGTGTGTATGTGTTTTCAGTTGTTTACTTTTGTTTTGGGGGGGTAGAATTAGGGTTAAGGTAGGTGTGTATGTGTTCAGACCTGTTTATGTAAATGTGCGAGAGTTACTGACCTTAGGGTTAGGGTGCGGGTTAAGGTAAGTGCATATGGTTTAAAATGTTTACTGTTTTTTTTCCATTAAATGTATGTTTGGGTTATGTGCATATGTGTATTTGGTTGTTTACTGTTTTTTTTGGGGGTATAATTAAGACTGGGTATGTGTGTATGTGTTTGGAAGTGTGTGATGTGTTTTCTTTTTGCGGGGAAGGAAAGAAATCACTGTTCTTTGGATTCAACATTTTCAGCTTTCTCTGAAAATGTGTCGATGTAACATCATTCACTGTTTTAAGCATTCAATGTTGCAATATAGACCCGGCCCTAGAGCCTATACAAGCCTAGCCATAACAATTCCCTGGCCATTTCTTCCCGCACTATTTACTTTCTGGACCCCTGTCTAGCAGGAAGACTGACGTGATCCCCAGGGTGAATTTCCTATCTCCCATCCAATCGTCAAGGTTCCTTTTGAAGAGGGCCAAAGAGGCGCTCTGCATGACATGTATAGGCAGTCTATTCCAGAGTCTGGGGAGTCTCTGGGTCAGGAACCTATCCCTCCAGCATGTTTTGTTTATTGTGATGACACGGTTTAGATCCCTGGAGCATGTGGCTCTGAGGGATTGGGATTTCTTTAAGTGTAGCATGTCCAACAGCTCTGAGTTTGACATGGCCTCGTATGTTAAGCAGATATCGCCTCTGAGTAGATGATATGCGACAGAGTATAGCTGGAGTTTTTTAAGGTGGTCAGCATAGGGCATCTGCTTTAGGTCTGTGATTCTTATAGTGAGGTATTTCTGCAGCCTTTCCAGTTGTTGCAGGTGTCTTGAGAGGTACATACCTAATGGGGCATTGTATTCTATAATGGGTCTAATGAAGGATGAGTACAGTGGGACAATGACCTCCTTTTTTCTGGGTGAAAAGCCCTTAGTGATGAGGTGTGCCACACAGAAGGATTTTCTGACTGTTGTGACAATGTGGTTATCAAAGGTGAGACCACTTTCCACCTGTGTCCCCAAGTCTCTTATCATACTTTCGGTGTTTAGTGTACTGCCACCTATGTGGTAATTCATGGGTACTTTCTGAATTCCACTGTTTGAAATATTGCATACTTTTTAATATTTCTGTTTATTGTATTCATATGAGCTAAACCTGAAAATGGTTAACAAATAAAAATAAAATAACATATCAGATGCTACATCGCAGGCTGAGACATTTTGATTACTTCATCTCACTTGCCACTTTGGATAAGACTGCAACTGTTTCATTCTGATTCTTGTTCTTTCTTTCACTGGAATTATTGTAGGCAATGTATAAAAAAATCACAGCTACTACAATTTTAGGACTAGACAACATCACTGGTATTTGTGCTAAACAAGAATGAGAATCTTGGACTCATATTATTTAATGTATTTCACGCATCTCTTGAATACAGCTATCACCAACTGAACTGGAAAATAAGCAATGTTAGTACGGCTATATAAATGGAGTAGACTAAAAGCGTTCGTTATTATACACTTTAATTTAATATCACATATATGTGCATGCTTTAAAAAAGTTGATACATAAGCAAACTGACTGACTTCTATTCATATATAGCAGATGCCAAGGAACTAGGATTAGTAACTGATATAATTCAGTTGAATTTATCCAGGGTTTTCAGTAGCATTTTTCATGTTGGTATTATATCAGGATCTTATTCATTTCAGATTAAGAAACAAAAGGAAGTGCACAAATGATCAACCTTCAAAGAATCAAAGGAGATAATCTGAGTATCACTGTCACAGATTTATTAAAATTAAAAAAATAAATAAATAAATAAAAGTTTATTGAGGACCAGAAACATATGTCATGTTTTCATCCTGTTCAACTCAGGAATTCATCAAAACTGACACATTTACAACACCACCATTTATATTTAAAAAAACTTACTTCAAATTAAGTAATTAGGGCGGCCGCAGTGGTGCAGTGGTTAGCATTGCCGCCTCACAGCAAGAGGTTCTCTGGTTCGATCCTCAGTTGGGGTGCCTTCTGTGCAGAGTCTGCATGCCCCCCCCCCCCGTGGCCGAGTGGGTTTTCTCCGGGTGTCCGGTTTTCTCCCAAAGACATGCTGTACATGGATTGGACACTCTAAATTGGCCCTAGGTGTGCATGTGTGTGCCTTCTGTGGAAGGTTGGGCACCAGGCTGGCAACTTGACACTATAAAACTCCACTGCCAATCATGAGCAGACAGGTGATCCACTGTGGTGACCCCTAATGGGGAAAAGCCTAAAGACGACAAGCTGGATCCATGGCAAAACACATTCAGTCTGAACTAAAAATATATGTTTTCCTTTGGAAGGTTTTTAAGGGTGCCATCCCCTGGGACTTTCAATTAGACCCATAGTATTCAAAATATTCATATCTTTGATTACTGGCACATCACAGACGTAATGCTCTTAACAAGGAGATAGCTGCAAGGTCAAAACAGTAATTAGCTCACTGAGCATCTCATTTGCATTGCAGAGCTATTCATAACATGTTTCCCTGGTAAATGGAAAACTAAAAAATCAAATACAAAGTATGTTGTCAGTCATTTTGGCATGAATAATTTATGGTGCCCTTATGAGTCAATAATGAAATCCTTGCCATCATAAATAACATACAAGAACCAAGCAATGTACCCCAGCTCCATGGCATACAATGATGAAGCTCTTACTACAGCCTAGATGACCCTTGTTCAGTTAGAGCTTGAGAATCTGAGAGACCAGGTGAAAATTATAAGCTTGGTGGAAAATGCAAGCTCATTCATTCATTTATGGGTGAGAGAGAGACTGCTAATCTCAATGTGACACCTACTAGTGGCTGGGAGTGCTGCCTTCATCTGGTAGCCATGTGGGCTCACATTGGATTAGGCACAACCTTCACTCCTGAGTCAGGGAAAAAGGGGTATATATGGAAGCATGTACACCTTCTCCTCTGATGAGGCAGCTCAAGTGTGTTGAGCCTGCAGACAACTACCCTGTCCTGTTCTCTACTATTCAGCTCTCACCATGGGGAGAATGGATGAGCAAATATAGTTTGCAGAGAGGGAAAGACTGCACCTTATGGCTTTTACACAGTCCAGCAATGCCCCTGCCTCTAAAAAAAATGGATAGGCCAATTGGATAAAGGTATTGCAGCCGTCAGTCAGGGTCTGAGATGGGGACAAGAGATGAACAAAGAATCTAGGAATTGATGTTAAGTAATAAACTGGCTTTTCACATAATATGAAGCTGTTTGTTCAAATGTGAGGAAGAAGATTTAAGAATATGTTTTCAGAAAAAGCTACATTTTATTTCACCCAAACCCAAAGGAGATCTAACTGTGATATTCAAATGGGGTGCATATAACCAATGCCAATTAATTAAGAGTTAGAGCTGAAGGAAAAACAGTGCAGGATCCCTAGTTTCTTCAATTGTAAATCTAGTTAGGTGGTTTATGTTACTTAGTGTGAAACTTGTATGCTTTTTATATGGGAAGAACCTGTAATAAACTGCAGGGCTAGCCACCCAGTGGTGTAAATCTTGACTCAAGATGATTGTCACTGTTGAAGTGACACCCCGACCCCATGTCCAAAATAGGAAAAAGGGGTTGAGGATTACTTTAATCAGGTATTTGAGGTACCACTCATTACTACATATTGCCTCTGGTTACTCTAAGCAGTCAGAAAAGCTCTGCCAGGGATTACACATGTTTTGTTTGCTGTCAGGGTTCACATTGCCTGAAGTTCTTTCAGGTTCTCTGCTGAAAAATATTGAAGGGATCATGCCCAGACCAGTAGATGGCAACAGTCTATCCAAAGAGGTATGAAAATAAACCCTTTAAGCTTACCAACTGGAGCTCTTACCTGCTCTGTAGCACTGCCAGTGAAGCTTTATGGTAATTTGGCTGAAGAAGCTAATGCCCTTACCGGGTCTGATTAGCAAAGAGAGTTTAATAAGTTGTTAAAGGACCTTTTAGCTAAAATGGTTAAAATGGTACATCATATTTTTAACAGTGCCACAAGCTGATACAAGTTCCAAGAGGCTTAAGGGTGTTAAGAATGCCATCTACAAAAGATTTGACTGGCAACTTAATTAAGCCCTGAAAAGAGTTCAGTCAAAAAATGAGCAAGCAATATCAAAGATGTGCTTGAGTATTATTAATTTAGGTTCAAAAATTAAAAAATAACTTATTCTGATCTGAAAGGAAAAACAACTGATGCCAGTTATGAATCTGAAATGGAATTAATTCAAAATAAAATTATAAAAAAGAGGCTCAGCAAAAATATAAAACTAAGAAATTTAAGTGTAACCAAAAAGAAAATGGTTAGGATACTGTTTATAATTTTAAGAACACCACTTTTAATGCTCAGCAAGAAAATGTTGAAAAGTTAACTGTAGCAACCCTATGAGAATTAGAAGACCACTGAGGTTAGTGCAGATGTGTAACCAAATAATAGGGGTGAGTTTCCTCAGTTTCACCAAGAACATCAAACAATGAATGATCATGCATATAATACAAGACTGCAAAACTGTATGGTAGCTCACCCAATGGAAGAGTACCAGAACTCTGGACAGGGGTAAAAACATGGGCAAATTGGCCATCCACCCTCCAAAGGAGAACTGGCAAGGAAACAGAACTGCCAGTGTTGGATAAACATTTACTCAAAGAAAAAAAAAGGCACTACTCCAGACAATGCATTCAAAATCATACCTGTCAGGCAATGAAATTAAAGTGTCAAATTAAGGCCGGCCATTTGTTCTGGCAGAAAGAGCTAACTTGAACAAAACTATTAATAATTTACATGAATATGTTTGTAAATTGAGCTTGTGTTTGTATAATAGTGTCAATGGCAATAAGAAAATCTGTTTGCAACAATCAGCTCATACCAATACTACTGGAACTTGAAGACATTCAATATGTAACTGAGCAAGACATAAGAAGAATGTCGGCTACTAAATCGGTCAGTGAATTTTATAAACTTACAACAGAAGAATAAGCTGCAATATGAAATCTGCAACACAATAATAGCATCCTGATTACTAAAGAGGACAAGGGGTGTCTTTACTGGTTATAGATAGTGATACTTTTAAAGCCAAAATGTTGCATTTATAAAATAATGACTTTGACAATTTGAAAGTTAAATGGTGTGACATTAGAAAAGCTTTCTGATTAATAGACTGAGGAATGGTTTATAGAGGGCAAAATATCCAAGGTTAGTAAAATGTCTGGCTTACCAACGATACA
This sequence comes from Protopterus annectens, assembly GCF_019279795.1. Lineage (NCBI taxonomy): Eukaryota > Metazoa > Chordata > Ceratodontiformes > Protopteridae > Protopterus > Protopterus annectens. The sequence continues at coordinate 231,428,950 of NC_056742.1, forward strand.
CGAGAACCTGGATGATTCACCACTATGTCCCATAGCTGCAAATAGTGTCTGTAAAATTGAAGATATGCTCATCTTTTTAGACAAAATGATGAGTGTGTGACAACTCAGGGGAGTTTATTTATTAAAATGTTTTTTGATTTTATTGAAAAAAGGCAATAGATATTTATGTTATTGATGGAGAGTTATTTGTGAAGGTATTTACTGCTGATAGAATATAGTTGCTTAAATGCTAAATGTGAGCCATTGTTTTATTATTTTTTTTGCAGTTTGGCTCTTGTCTTTTTATACAAAATATAAGAATGGATATGGCAACATCAATAGCCCTATCTACACAAATATTTTCATGACAGTCAGGGAGAAAGAAGATATTTCTCAAATCTATTTTTGTTAAACCTATTATTATCAAACATTTTATTAAAGGCATTTTATCTTAAAAAAGAAGTGACTTAAACACTTGAATTTTATTTATTGTAATGTTAAACAACAAATTGGGTTTTCTTGGAGTTCATCTTTGACTACCAGAGACATAGAATTCGTTTTATTTATAGTTGTACAGATTTTGTAAAACTCTTTTATGTAAATATGTACATAGCACCCTCTCTTTCTAATACACATTCTCCCTTCACCCTTTTAGTCTCCATTCCCTTCACTTTCTCTTTCTCTTCTATTCTCTTTTATTCTTGCAGTCATCATTTAAACTAAAAAATATTGTTTTCGTTTTCATAGTACTGTACTTTATAACCACAGTATTGCATTAATCTGTTGCTGAAACACTGTTTGTAACTATTTTTTGTATGTAAGTTTATTTTTTATAAATTTGCTTGTTGTGTATTCAGCCCAGACTGAGCCTGTAATTGATCATGGCTGATCAGTCCTCTACCCTTGTAATCAAATGTAAATAAATAAATAAATGAATGAATAAATCAAAAAGTAAAGTCAGTGGTGTAGAAGAAATCTGTACAAAGTAAAATTTATTTGAGATATGATAGCATACAGAATGCACATACCAAATATAATATTTTTATATTATATTTTTGTTTGGGTAAGTGCAGAGATTGAAATCCTTTTCATTAGAGAGAGAGAGAGAGAGACAGTAACATTATAGCAAACAAATGTGCTCTAAAAGTTATCCTAGGAGGCATTTTTTTCTGAAAAATTAGAAACAATTAAAGTTGGGATAACCACTATTTGTAAAATGCATGAAATCTTTGACATAACTCCTTTTGGTCAAAATGATAACAAGTATTTCTCTATAGGGATGGTTTTTAACCATCTCCCTCAATGAGTCATAAAGAAATAAAAATGACTTCAAAAATAATTGGAAGACGCTAGAGTTTTCCCCAGCACCTTAAGAAAGCTAAATCAACTATTGTTTTTTTCAAAATCTCTTTCAGAATAAGCTAAATTTTATTTCACCCAAACCCAGAAGAAATACAAGTGGGATGTTTAAATTTGGTTCATGTGAGTTCCGCTGTGGTGACCCCTAACCAGGAAAAGCCAAAAGACACAAACAATCAATGCCATTTTATTAATAATGGAGCTAAAAACATTTTTACTTTGATTCACTCAAAGTATCTGGACACTGAGGCAACATTTCCCTTAAGTTATTCATGTTTACAATGGTTTTGGGAAATGGTGAAAGGGCTAGTGCTTCGCGTTTGTTGATATACAGTGAAGGAGAATTGGTGCATCAGTGGTGTGACTCTCCGTTACCTACCTTATTTAATGGTCTTTGATCTAACATGGGTGATGGAGGACTGGAAAGGGAGCCTGAAACAAATTCCCTCCATTTTTTAATTTATTGTAATTTTTTGACTATTAATACATATTTAATTGTAAGGGGCGGCTGCGGTGGTACAGCAGTTAGCATTGCCTCCTCACAGCAAGAGGCTCTTCAGTTTGATTCTCGGCTGGGGTGCCTTCCGTGCGGAGTCTGCATGTCCTCCCTGTGGTCGTGTGGGTTTTCTCTGGGTGCTCTGGTTTCCTCCCACATCTCAAAGACATGCTGTAGGTGGATTGGATACTCTAAATTGGCCCTAGGCATGCATGTGTGTGCGCCTTCAGTGGAAGGTTGGGCGCTGGGCTGGCAACTCGACACCATAAAAGTCCACTGCCAATCATGAGCAGACAGGTGATCTGCTGTGGCATCTCGTAACCGGGAAAAAGCCAAAAGAAGAATACATATTTAACTCTATTTGGGAAAAGTTTTTCAGTATGATGTTATGAACTATTTGAAGAAGTCCTGAAGCTAGCACAAAAGTTCTTACAAGTTTATTTGTTTTATTCACTGAAACAGAAAAAGGCTCAGTTCCTTAGTGTACAGTAATGTTCATATTTCCTAATTTCTTTGATTTTCAGTCCTATAGCATATTAATATATTGACACATAGACACAGACAGACAAACGCATGCACACACACACACACACACACATATATATATATATATATATATATATATATATATATATATATATATATAGATATATATATATATATATATCTTTTAGTCTGTGCTTCATTGGTAGCCAAATATTCTGCTACGAGGTGGCGGGCTTTCCCAAGCACTGCCTGTACATTAATACCCTGTTGGAGAACATTCATTCGTTAATAGGATACCATTAAACAATTTGCCCATTATTTAAAATAATGCATATCATACATTTTTAAAATGTGTCTGTATGGTGTATTATTTTCCATTTTCATTTTTGAGATATGTCACTATCTGTTTTTTTAGTTTTCTACTACATCTGTCTACAGAAAGTGTAGTATATTACATACTTTTACAACACAAACAAGACTCCTGGATACTTTTATTCTGCAATTTGATACAAATGTGATCATAATGGTTTCTGAAGCTGCATACTTAAATTAGATGTTCTCATGAAACAATGCATCACATATTTATTCAGTTTTATATATTTTTTTTTATTTTTAAATAACATGTATGCTCTGACTCAGTAAATATTTTATTTATTTATTCATTTATTTATTTATATGTATTTTCTATCCTGAGTAGGACAGCGATTCATGTGGACATTTTTAAAAATTATCACAGGAGAGCAGTGCCTGGTTAAATGACTTGCTCAAAGTTGAAAAGTAGGCAAATGGTTACTCAGGAAGAAAAACCCTGTACTAAAGAAAACATCTTGTTAACAGGTCATAGCCCTGATCCTCTACATTAACTGCTAGACCATCTGTTTAAACGTTTAATTAAACAGTCTAAGGTTTCTCTGGCCAAAGTTCCTGTACTTTTAGGCTGTCAGTTTATGTGTAATCTGAATGCTGAATATAAACTTTTGTCAAACCTTTTCCCCTTTTCCTTGGCAGATGTCAGTGTTGTTTGCATTGTACATCTGCATAGCACACATGCTGTACATTTTGAGGATAATATTGCATTCTGTGGTCCTTGGTGTAGCTTTGCTCTAAAATCCCCAAAGATGTTTTTTTTTTCATTTTGCCTGTGATTCCATCAGCTTGTTGACTCATACTTCAGTTTTGATCAGCATTTGAAATATATGAATTTTTCAGATAAGAAACTAGGCAACTTTCACCTGAACTCACATTGCTGAAATTGAATTGAGTTATTCATAGACGAGAAAGAATCACATCCTTCACAAGAATCTTTCCTGCTCTTAATGCCTCACACATTCAGCTTTTTGTACCTCATCTTCTCAACTCTGATCACGGTAATTTATCAAATGGAAAACAATATGACAGTGTGCTCAAAGGCTTTTGCAGACCAGATGAAAGCAGACCAGATGACATACATACACACAGACTGTATATCCACAGACAAATATTCAGACAGCTGTATGTGTATGCACACAAGTGTAGTTCTGCTTTTATGAATGCACAAGACAATCCAACAAAAAAAGGAAAATTCTGCATGTCATAAATTTTTAACATTAATATAAACAAAATGTCCACTGAGAGGTAGTTCACATCAGATAATTTCTTCAACTTTGTAGATAATACAACAGTTTGATGTTACACAAAAGCATTATACATTCTAAATGAAAACAGAAGAAATGATCTAATTATTTTAGCAGGAATGCAACAGATGATATTAGAAAGTGCCTAGAGGACTGAACTGCAGTAAAATTTTATATTGTTTAGAACAATGAGAGGACAGCAACAGGATGAAAAATAACACATCGCCTCATCTGTTCATGATGCGTGTATCTTCTCAGAAGTAATGTCTTTAGCTTTTGGTATAATAGTTTTCAGAAGAAAATGCATGGCACACTTTATTGCAAAGTCAAAGTGGAATGCATTTCATCTTTTTCAGTATAAAAAATATCAGTGAAAATAAAAGACAACAAATCATTACAATATGTAGCATATCTGTATACATAGTTGTCAAGCACATGTAAAACTAAGTTTCCATTTTTATAGGCCATCTCTGCTAAAACATATCCTGAAATTCAGAAAGGCTTAACACAATGTAAAAGATTTAACTTCAAAGGTTTCCACATCACAGAAAGGCTGAGTGATTGATATTCTGTGGAAAATAATTATAGGGTAGCATACCTGTCAAGCGCTCCACATTTGGCAGAGAGGTCCAGTTTCAAATAACACAACTTCTTCCACTCTGCTGCTCTGATTTGATGTAACATAGCTCTGATTTCTTTACTTTGATTATCTTGATTAGACAGCCAATAAAAGAGGATTCCTAGGCTGGTCACAGCCAAAACAGACCAGAAGCAGACAAGCTTGTAGTGCACTAGCATGGTCTTTAAAAAAAAAACAAAAGTGCGATGTTCTGTGTGGGTCTGTTTGTGGAACAGGTAAATAAGTTTGTGTGTGCATGTTCGCATTTGCACTGTATGCATTTGTGTGCATGCTTATGGCCAGGCAGAGGGCATTGTTCTGTCTCTCAGTTCTCCAGAGATTGCATAGCATCCCAGTTTTGCCTCATTCTTACAGTGTGCTTCATTCTTTGGTAACTTGCCGATTGTAGTCTTTCATCATACAGAGTTTCATACTTCATAATTGTCAGAAAATCCATGTTGATACCAAGCCTGTTGTTCTGTCAGTTTCTATACAAGTTTGAGCTGCCTGATGGTTAGTGCAAATGATTAATGCGCACAGCTCTTAACAGACTGCTTCTGAGAGTCAAGTGTAGAAGGTCGGATTCCTTCCATCATCATTTTGCTATTGTGTGAGTTTGAGAAAGTCAGATAAGTGTTCTTGGGTCTCATTTTGTGGGGGGGGGGGGCATATGTCCCCAGATTATCTTTAGCTTTTGTGTAAAATTCTTGATCAAACAAGATGACAGGTAGATTGGCCTATAAAACAGTGTTTTTTTCTTTCAAATTGTAGTGCATTTCACTCACTAAATTATGACAGGCATGTGAGTTTTAAACCTCATATTCTTAAGAAAAGTGCTTGTTAATACAAGGCTTGTTATTATAGCAGCTTTGTAATTATATATGAAATATTTAAAATCTGCTCCTGATTTTTGAATCCTTGTACTTAATTCTTGAGCTAAGATGTAGAATTGGGTGGGGGAGGTTGCAACTGGTTAAACTGGATGGTTTTCTTAGCAATGAGCTGATATACAAATGAGCCATTATTTATTTGTTTGTTTATTTATTTATTTATTGTCAGGCAGACATCTGAAGTTTGCACGGTCATGTAACTGGCTGCAACTGTTGGTCAAATCAGTGTATGTGCATGTGTCTGAGTGCATTTGTGTAGAAGGTAGAACTTTCTGATGTCCTGGATTTTGGCTCATTTTTATTTTGTTTCTTGTAAAATGTATGGGTTTCTAGAAAACTGTTGTGGATAGTAGTCACTAAATAATGGCAGACATGCAAGTTTCAAACTTTGTATCATTCAGGAAAATACTTGCTAATGCAAACTATCTTGTGCTATTTTCTAATTATATAGGAGCTAGGAGAATGAGAGGGCATTAAGTTGAAATCCATTTCTTGGTCATTATTTATGCATTTATATATTCATGTCATTACAAGCAAATATCTGAAGTGTATTCTGTCAGAAAAGTGGTTGTAACTGATGGTCATATCTGTATGTATGAGTAAAATTATACACTCCACAGCTTTTATAATGTTATATTGAGCGTGATGGACACAAGGCTGTGGAAAATTGCAATACTTCTTCTTCTTTTCCCAGTTAGGGGTCACCACAGTGGATCACCTGTCCACTCACAATTGACAGTGGAGTTTTACAGTGTTGAGTTACCAGCCCAACACCCAACCTTCCATGGAAGGCACACGCACACACACACTCACACCTAGGGCCAATTTAGAGTGTCCAATCCACCTACAGCATGTCTTTGGGATGTGGGAGGAAACCGGAGCACCCGGCGGAAACCCACACGACCACAGGGAGGACATGCAGACACCACATAGAAGGCACCCCAGCCAAGAATCGAACTGGAGAACCTCTTGCTGTGAGGCAGCAACGCTAACCGCTGCACCACCATGGCCGCCCTGGAAAACTGCAATACTGAAGAGCAAAAATGTAAGATATTAAAAGGCAGTATTTTCATTAGATTTCAGCAGTTTTGAAATGCTACTCTAGCAAGATCTGCATATTACATGAAACTATAATAATTAACAATTTAAATGTCCCAGAATGGGCAAAACATTTCTGGTTGTTTGTGGCTTAACAGAAAATGCCTGGGGATCTAGTTTATTTCCAGAATGAGGAGTCTTTATTTAAATGCAGCATAAGTGCGTGTTTAGTAATGGCTCCACAACCATGTATTAAACAAATAAAAATATGCAGAATTTGTAGTAATACAACTAACTAAATTAATGTTACAACTGGTACTTAGAGCAAGCCTACAAAATAGGCATATGCATTTTTTGCAGTGCAGTAAGGATACATTTCCTGGTATAGCTATATAGGTGTGTGTCTGTTAAAACCACAAGGGTCCTAATTTTATTGGGTTTACTACAAAGAGAGCAAATTTACACATCCATGCACCTATTCCCCAGGGGTGCAAATTTAAGCATATACAAACTTTTGAGTTCTAAGATTTTGGACTCTGTGTTATGACTTTGAAAGTTGAGAAGTTGAGAGATATGTAGGGTAGCTGTGCATGCGCGTGCGTGCATATGTGTGTGTGTGTGTGTGTGTGTGTGTGTACTGTAAAGCAAAACACTAGAGTAGGCAGTTCTGGCAATGCTGTGTTTGATTCAGAAACATTGTAATTATTGGCTAATTGAGGTATTCTTCAGTGCAGCTTTACCTTGTCCCCGATTCCAAGATTTTCACATTTGCTAATTTGCAGACTTGCTTTAGCCAATTTCTGCTTGTGATGAGAATCTCTCTGAATCCTTGTACTCTTATACACTAGTAGACAGGGACTTTTTAAAAGAAGAAACTCATTCCTTTAATTTTTCTGTGTTTGATAATTAATAAACAGATCTTTAGTTTCTCAATTCATAACCAAGCAAATGCTAAAAAAATCATTGCTTCTAGCAATGTATAGTACCTTTTAATATTTCTCAGTCTTGTAAGATTTTAATAAAGACTCTCTATTTTGAAAAACATTAGCGGACAAGAGAAATAATAGAAAAAGAGAGACATGACTAATTGATAGCTTATGTCAGTCAGGCAGCATATAATTAATTAAAATCATCATATAAAATAATAATAATAATGAATCATTAGATTTAAAGATGTGTACTACTAAATTAGCATATTTGTATAACACTCCTGGTAAATATCTAATTAATAAGCATCTTCAGTAAAAAAGTTATTGTTTTCCTTTTGCCATATTTTACTGTAACTGGAAAAGTTTTGAATCACCCTAAAGAATGCCTCCACCAATGGCACACCCATAAAAAGACCCTCCTCCAAACAGAATTTGTAAAATATCCACTGTTTATTTAGTGCTTTCACCTTTTGAAAAGACATCATCAGAACAAATAACTCTTGTTTAACACACACACACACACACACACACACACACACACACACACACACACACACACACACATATAACTGTAACAGGAAGAGACCATTACAACACTTCCTGGGGATCACAACACACTTAAAGAACTTAAAAAGACAGTACAATAATTCCACAAGATGACCCATAAAAACTATCCTTGCCTATCTAGATAAAACAAAGTATAAATCAACAAAGCATTGGAGAAACAAAACCATATGTTTAAAACCTAGTTTTGAAATCAAGTGTTATAAAACCCTCTGCTCAAAACATTATGACTATGAAAGTGTTCAAAAATACAAACACATGTTTACAGACTATTTTAACATAAAATGAACATAGCATACTGGAATCACTCTGCCTAACATGAATGGACTTATAACCTTGTTGCTCTCATTTTAAGGATCAGAACCAAGGATATCCAATCATTGAGACCTGGTGGAGTACAAGCATTTAACTGTAGCTGGCCATTAATTCATGAAGTTCAAGTAATATCAACCTGTTCCAGGACATGTGGCAGCATGTCCATAAATGGCATTAATTTCTACCTTTTCTAACCTCATACATGTGTTCATATACACTATTCTACATGGCATGTTCAGTCTTCCCCACATAATAGGAGAAGAATAAGAGAATAGTAAGGGTATCTCATCCAGGGACAAGGCGATCATAATGTCCCTGTATTCTTCACTTGTAAGGCCCATTATTGACTACAATGCCCCTTTCAGCATGTACCTCACAAACCACATGCAGCAGTTGGAGAGACCACAGAGGTTCCTCACCAGGAGAATCCAGGGCCTCTAACATCTACCCTACACAGATAGGCTAAAAGCCCTGTCCCTCTACTCAGTCTCATACAGACTCCTCAGAGGTGACCTCTTTCTGGTGAACAAAGCAATCTCAGACCCCACCTTGATGGGACTGCTGCATATCCACAAGTCCAGCTCCACTCAAGTAACTTGCACAAGTGACTTCAACCTGGTCTGTGACATCAATAAAACTTGTTGGCAGGATAGGTTGGTGTCTCACATACTCCCTCTTCTGTGGGATAGACTCCCTCTTCACATCAAGTAGAATACCTCATTATTCCTTTTTAAGTGCAACCTGGATGTCTGGATGGGGAACAGAAAAAAAAAACCCTAAGTTTCCTCCTCTGATCCTGCTGGACAGGGGTCATCAGTTGCTGACTTGTTGGAACATGAGCTAAATTCTTGGCTAGGCTTGTAAGGGCCACAGGTCCAATAGCCTAGTAACTCCCTATCATCCTATGATCTTATGATCCTAAGCATACCTGGCAAACAGCTAAGTATACAATTCTCTTAGTGGTACAATTAAAGTATTTACTTACTCTAAAAGTTTCAGCAACATTTGGAAAGAGCAATGTGCAACTACTCACTATATATGTGCATTGATGGTACATACCACACTTGAACGTCCCCTTCAAACTATGGTAATCAGCAGATATTTTCCCCTTTGTCCCTTTTTCCAGGATATTCATAACATTGTATCCTCTTCTATAGTTGTGGCTTGGGAGAACACTGGTAAATTGTTTGGCATTTTGGAAAATAATTCCCAATATTGGGTCACTATTTTCTAAAGTTTAACCATACCATTCTTGTATTTTATAATAAAAGACCTAATGTAATTAATTCCACCTGACTCTTTTGTCTTTATTTCCTCTGATATAAAACAACCAAACTTGCTTGACTAATTACTGTTGAGTGTATGGTTCCCCAAAAAGGGAATAAATTTGGTGCCTCGACCATTTAACACCTCAGTTCAGAAATGTTTAACTATGTGCTCAGGGTACCCTCATTCTAGGAAAAATTCCTCTATATATTATAATTATTTACAAGAACTTCATAAGCAGATGTTAGCTGGCCTGCTCTAACCATCTGTCCCTTAACAATATTTTTTTTCTGGTGCATGAGATGATCACTATTAAAATATAAATAGGAATTAGAGATGTTTTCTTTTCTATAAAGTCTGTATCTAAAACAACCATTATCAAAGTCTTTAAGGTGGGTTACATCCAAATAGTGAATCTCAGATCCCCTATGTTGCCAGTAAATTCCAGAAAATCAGTGGTCAAATTAATAAGCAACAATAACTTAATTCAGTTAATTTTTGGTTCCTCTCCAGATGAGAAAGATATCATCTAGGAAGCATAAATACAAAGCAATTAATGGTGAATACCTATGATACTAGCTGTATTTGTATTCCAAATATTCATGAGGACATCTGTACCCCCTACAGGTTATTTATAGTTGCTCACAGTTCCAAAATGTACCCTTTGGCAGTTTACATTGACTGGGCTCCAAAATACTATCTCACCTCCACCAGCCATATAATCAAAGATTTGTGAGATTTTTGTCCAAGACTGAACAGCATTTTTACAGAAACACATTCTGTTTTCTAAAAGTAGGCATGGTGGATCTTTCCACCAGTATACCACACCTTGCTGAGTTGGATTTTTTTCATCTGGGTATATAGAACTTAATGATCTTGACAGTGGTCTCATCAATTATATTGCCTCCCTCATGGAACTAATTTTATATAATAATTACATCTTTTTTGTGTCTATATACTCAAATTTAGTTATTTATTGGTGGGAGAAAACTTATATTTTTAATTCTCTTTACTCTGTCTCCTGGCACTTTCACCTACACTATTTGGATGACATTTTTATTTTTTGGGATTTTCCCTGTAAAGGGATACCCAATTTTGTTACATTTCTGAATAACACAACATATTCCCTTAGGTTTATCTACTCACACAAAATGGACAAGGTAGACTACCCAGATGTCTGGATTTGAAAAGACAAGGTATTTAACTGTTTTTGGTCATCAATTTTTAGGAAACCCACTTTTTCCAAAATGCATTTACATTTCAAAAAAATAATATTTTAAAATGTTAACTAGTAAGGGCAGTGAGAATGAGTTCCACCTATGATCTATTTTTAAAATAATGTGATTACATCTTCAGCATGTTTCTAGAAAGGGGTTACCCTCCCAATGTTCTTGCCCATATTTTAGAGGAAGTTTTTAGAGGGTGCCACTTTTAGGATCAGTTCATTTACAGAGAACTCAAGCCTCCTAACACAGGACACACAGGTTGACTTCATTAACTACTCCAATTTTCTAGTAGTTACATTCTGACTTCAAAAATATTAAAGGTGTCATCCAAAGGAATTGGAATATTCTCAGAATGGACAATGAGGTTTTTAACACTTTAGGGTCATCAACTACCATTGTGTTCAAGACTGGAACAAATGTCAGAAGTTGGTTTGAGAACATACCACACCCTTCCAATAAATCACACAGAGGTACACACAGATGTGGGGCTTCCAGGCAATCATATTACACCTTACAGCAAGAACATGTGACAATTTTTGTCAATCTAGTCTCACACTTGCTGTGACAACTGTCACACCAAAGGTGTGATTTACATTGCACTATGTTGTACCTGTCCATGCTTTTACTTTGGCAAGACAGTGAGACAGTTTTGCAAGAGGATCTGTGAACACTGTAATGATATTTTGAAACAAAACCTCCAACAACTCTTTGTACAAACATTCCTGATTTTAACAAATTCATGTTTGCGATCTTGGAAGTGGTCCCCTACAATTAATGCAGTGGTCCATGGGAAACCAGGGTTGAAAGTAGAGAATTATTTTGGTGATTTAAATTAAATGCTTTAATGTACCCCAGTCTAAATGAATATATATCTATTTTGCCTGTTTTAAACTTAAAGGCTATTAAGTTTTGATAAGGCTGTGGTTCATGCAGTTACTAGGTTTTATTTTTACTTTTATTTTAGTTTTCATCTTTATTTTTCTACCATTATTTTTATCTTTATTACATTTTCCTATGCTTTTTAGACATTTCAACTGGTTCTGTTTTAAGTAAACATTTTATTATTCTGAATGTTTATATATTTTAATATTTTATTTGTATCTCTATGATACAAATATTTACCAGACATAAGTATTTGCAGACTTTTATATAGCCTGTTTTTGTTAAACTAATACAGTTCTTGTATTACCTCATTAGCTACCCAACTAGCAACCACTAGCATTGTTTCTTTCAATTATTTGTATATATTTAAATTCATGTTTTTTATCATTAAATTGCTTCTGATGAAGTCCTGTCATGAAGAAAGTACTTATCCAGTTTCTGTTTTTTAGAAATAAACTTTGCACTATAGAAATCACTGGTGCTTTGCCAATTATGTTTGACATTTGCATCAAGAGCTGGACATTCACATTGTGGATTCATTATAAGTGTCACTTGAATCTTGGACTTTTCATTGTCAGTGTTCATTTGGGTTTCAACAGCTTTACTATAGCTGCTCCTCAACAGTTGGAACCTCACCCTCAACAGTACTTGAGAATATTGGTCTGGTTATTGTTTTTGTTCAGCTGCATGTTCACATGCCGTTATCTTCAGGTTTTAGCATAATATGCATGAATGAAGAATTACTGACTACATTAAGGGGAGACTATAAACTTATAAAATACATGTTAATTACCCTGACTGAATAGTGTATGCTGCTGAAACATCAGAGAGTAATACCTATTTTTTTTCTTGTATAAGTGGAGATCAAAGTTCTCAAGACATGACTGCTTATATTATTTCCAGGATATAAAAGCCCTATGAATTAATAGTGTTGCCATTTATTAGTAGTCATTGAAAGCCCAAACTCATGGCTAGTCCATCATATTTGATGAAAAACAATAAGAGGATGTAAAATATGCAAGTTCTTGCAGCTCATCTCTCAAGCAAGCAATAACGCCCAACAGGATCTGTGTTACTGTGTAAATAATGTACACTCAGGGTATTCTCTACATCCCTGGAAGGGTGTCATTTGCACTGCAATACAGCAATTATTGCTGTTAGAGAATGAGCTATCTGTTAAATTGTTTTGTAATTGTTTGGTTTGTTTGTTTTATTTTTTTTTAATTATGATATACACACACGCACACACACACACACATACACACACACACACACACATATATATATATAAACACATATACACACACACACACACACACATATATATATATATATATATCTATATCTATATATCTATATCTATATATCTATATCTATATATATATATATATATATATATATATATATATATATATATATATATATATATATATATATATATACATGTGTGTGTGTGTGTATGTATGTCTATAGAAACCAAAGAGTAAAAAAGGTCACACAGGAAAACCAATTAGTAAAAACTACAAGAAAAACCCAGCCAAGCTAGAGTTTTCATTGTGTGATGCCTTACACCTCCTGTAATAGAGGCTCATGGGATATTTGCAAATGATCCCTTAAGGACATCAAGTGTTTCAGCAATATGGTTTATGAATGTCCATCACATTTTATTTTTTCTTTTTTTAAGTCTTTGTGGATACATTCAGGCCGAAAAAGTAAAAAACAGCTAGCTCTGGACATTAACATTTCAGCCTTCTTATGATCTTGTATTGTATTCTAAATGTATATCTCTCTCTCTCTCTCTCTCTCTATATATATATATATATATATATATATATATTTTTATTTAATATTTTGATGTAAAATAGTTCCTTTGTCTAATGCTTCACAATAAGTATAGAATATGTAAATGTTGTTCAAGGAAGTATTTTACATCCAAAATATAAGTTTTGTAATTATCTAATGTCTACACATGCACTCTCTCTCTCATAGACATATACACAGACATTTAAAGCAGTGTAACCTTAAAAATACATGATTAAACTTAATTAATAACTCCAGGCATTAAAAGTTTCTTACTTTCTTAAAGGCCCTTCTCAATATGGAGAATATCGATGTCTGTGCTGTGACAGAAACCTGGTTCAAGGCTCCTGAGAGCACCCCAGCACTAACAGGTTTCACCTCATATCATGCATTCCGGCCCCATAATCCGAACAACACCAAGAAAGGAGGGGGGGTGTCCATATTCATAAAGGACACCCACACCTCAAGGTTGGTGGCAACGCACGATGCATCGGAGACCATCCAGGTGCAATTAACCATAGGCAAGACTGCTCTGCAATTTGTAGCATGTTACAGGCCACCTTCTCTAACTCAGGAACCTCACATGGCCTTCCTGAAAACATTGGAGGGGATAAATGTATCTCCAAACACCATCATACTAGGTGACTTCAACTACCCTAATATAGACTGGGAACACTACTCAAGCCCGAACACTCTAACCCAAAGATTCCTGGAGTTCATAAACTCAAATGCCATGGAACAACTAGTCACCATCCCCACAAGAGGAGAAAACATACTTGATCTCATCATCACGAACATGGGATCAAAATGTTCAACACCGGAAGTATATCCCTCACTGGTGGGATCAGATCATAAACTAATCTCGCTGGAGGTCCTCATCCCGCCCCCACCTGAAACAAAAAAGACCACAGTGAAAAACTTCTCAAAAGCCGATTTCACACTTCTAAAAACTAGTGTGGTCTCCTTTAAGGCCCCTGAGCCAGTGGTAAACATTACTCAAACCGCTGAATCACTTACAAATGCCTTCTACCAGCACCTACAGGACTGCATGGATCAGGCAATCCCAAACAAAACTAAGACTCTCTGTACCAAAGGCAAGCGTCCAGTCTGGTGACTCCAGCCATAAACAAGCTCTACAACAAAAGGAGGAAGCTACTACAAGATAGAGCAAAATCCTTGAAAGGTAAGACACCTTTGATCATTATAAATAAAAAACTAAGAGCTCTCATAAAATCATCCAAGGCAAATTTTGAGAGAAAAATCGCCAAGGACTCTAAAGAGAATCATAAGGCCTTCTTTAGCTATGTTAGAAACCTAGGAGGAAACTCCCAGATATGCTCAGAATTAGTTCAAAATGATGTGAAAATTACTGAACCTACACACATTGCCAACATACTGGCTGACAAGTTCAGTGCAAACTTCTCCCCCCCCTCCAAAAGGAGAGATATCTATTCCAGAGGATTGTAGCCCCCCAAACATCTCCAACGCCCAGGTGAGAACTGCCCTCACTAAGGCAAAAAACACATCATCCATGGGACCGGATGGTGTCCCCGGCTGTGTGCTTCACGAACTCAACGAGGAATTAAACCCACAGTTAGGACAGCTGTTTAATCTTAGCCTCACCTCAGGATACGTACCCAAGGAGTGGCGCACGGCGACTGTGGTCCCACTTCATAAGCGCGGTGCCTCCACAGACCCTGGAAATTACCGCCCCATTAGCTTGACAAGCCTTATCTGCAAAGCCATGGAGAGGATCATAATGGAACTCATAAATAGAGACATAGGGAACTTGCAGACTTTGGATCCAACCCAGTTTGGCTTTGTCAAAGGCAGATCCTGCCTCTTAAACTTGGTTGACTTTTTCGAGACAGTCATCAAGGCCATTGATGAGGAAAGGCAGTCCATACAGCCTACCTCGACCTGGCAAAGGCCTTGACACAATACCCCACTCAGGTATCATCGAAAAACTCATCAGCTTGAATGTAAACCCATACATCACAAGATGGGTTGCAAACTGGCTAAGTGACAGAACCCACAGGGTCAGAGTTGCTGGAGCCATGTCAGACTCAAAGCCTGTCACAAGTGGTGTCCCACAGGGCTCAGTCCTGGATCCACTCTTGTTCGGCATCTACTTTTCTGAAGTACAAGCAAACACAGGAGGGTTATGGCTGACAAAGTTTGCAGATGACTGCAAACTGGGCCATAGTCGAAAACACATCTGACACAGATATCCTCCAGAAGGGCCTCACAGAAACGGATAACTGGTGCCAGAGCCATGGCCTGAAGTTAAACGCCAAAAATGCATAGTCATACCCTTCGGGAAAAACAAGGTTACCCCTAGCTACCATATAGGTGGCAATCCACTGAGCACAGAAAAAGTCATCAGGGATCTGGGGACCCAGGTTGACAGTAGCCTTTCGTTTGACACTCATGTTGCTAAAGTAGTTAGGAAAACCTTCTGTATCGCCCACCTGATCATGAAGGGATTCACATCTAGATCAAGGGAGGTCATCGTCCCCCTGTACTCATCACTCATTAGACCTATGATTGAGTACAATGCCCGTTCGGAATGTATCTGACCAGACACCTGCTGCAGCTTGAAAGGCCCCAAAAGTTCCTCACCAAAAGGATAAAGGGTCTCAAAAATATGTCTTATGCTGCCCGACTGAAAGAACTCCAGCTCTATTCAGTCTCATACCGCTTGCTCAGAGGTGACCTGTGCCTGACATATAAGGCCATGTCAAACCCAGATTTGATGAATATGCTTCACCTCAAAAAAATCTAGATCCCTCAGAACCACAAGGGCGGGAGACTTAAACCTTGACATGGTTATAAATAGAACGTGCTGGAGGGACAGATTCATCACCCAGAGACTCCTATGCTGTGGAACAAAATCCCGGTACATGTGAGGCAGAGCACCTCTCTGGCCTTGTTCAAGAGGAATCTTGACCAATGGATGGGAGATTGCAGATATACCCCAGGGATTACTTCAGTGTCACTGCTTGACAGAGGCACAGCAAAATGATAGGCATAGTTTTTATTCAAACTAAAGGGGTGGCAAAAGCCACATAACTATGGGCTAGGCTTATAAATGCCCTTGGGCAGATAGCCTAGTATGAACCTATGAACCTATGAACCTATGAACATCCATGCCTGTCAACTGTCTAGATTTTTAAACAATGTCCAGATGCCTACCTAAGTTTTATGTTGGGTAGGTTCCTCATAAAATTTGTGGTTTGCTAGCAAATCCTTGGGAGTTGGAGTAATTAAATAATGACATACATTTATTTGAGTTTCAGACTTCATTTCCTTCAGAAAATACATACTAAAACCAATATTGTTATTCTAGCAACTTTCTAAGTTTATAAGAGCAATATTTAAAATCTGTCCCTATTTTTGAGCCTCCCCCCATTATTTTGGACTTTATCAAGATATCTTGAGCTAAAATGTTGAGAGGATTCCAAATCTCTTAACGGCTACTGCCAGTGCTCAGTTTCTCAATCTCTCTCTTTCTCTCGCACACACACCCACACATACTTTCTTTTTCATACACACCAAGCATGTATGCACTCATACATAAACACAATTTTCTATTTTTTTTTAAAGTAATCTATTACTTTTATTTTGTAAAAGCACTGCTTAGTGAACATAAAATAATGATTCAATCAGTCTCACTTTCATGCAGACATACAGTCACACACATAGACATAAATACTCACACACACACACACACACACACACACACACACACACACACACACACACACACACACACACACACTATTCATTTTAAACATTCACTTTTTATTTTATTTTATTTATTTATTTTATTTTATTTATGCTTGCTAAACAGCAAAAGCACTGTTAGTGAGTGTAAAATAATGACGACCATCACGGCACCTTAACATGGAGCCATTATCTGTACATTAACACACTGGTAGAGAATGTTTGTTCTCCAGTCAGGCTACCAATGTACAGTTCACCCATTCTCTAAATTACTTTAGCACTATAACTCAAATGACAATACATGTAAGTATATTTGCAGACTGAGAGGTTCTATGCATTTCAGTTTGCAAGTAAAAAAAAAAAACTTTCATTGGTGAAGCACGTATACTGTACTCTTAAGAAAATACTTTAATGTATAAACTATAACCCTATAAAAAATACTTTAATGTGTAAACTATAAACCTATAAACTGAACAATCAAACCTATAAGCTATTAAATGAAAACTCTTGCCCATCTTTAAAAAATTCACTACTAAAAAATTTCCAAAACAATTTAAGAGTTCAGAATGGCCTACAAATGCAGAGACCCCAGCGTACACTAACTTTAACTGAAGAGGTCTTCCACAAAGTCTTACTGCTAGGAATACCCTACCAGGCAAAATATAGAAAGCAAACATGCTATCCTGCAGAAGCTCCTGAAAACACACATCACTATAAAATACAGGTGTAGCTGATATATGGACCAGATTACAAATCATTATCATATGTACACTTCTACAATGAACAATCCACCCTGATGTTCAGATTTGAAAACAAACAGTACTGACAGACATATTTATGTAAACATGTAAATAACTGTTAACAGCCCATTGAAAAAATCAGTAAGCTTGTAAATAATGCAAAAACTAGCTATTATTCAGATTGCTATTAGTATATTCCATGTTACAGTTTTTTTATCTAATATAGATTATAAAGACTCTGTCTTACTTCATAGGTTCATAGGTGTGTATTAGCCTAATAGCCCTGAAGCCTTTACAAGCCTAGCCCATAGGATTACCCTGGCATCATGCCACTGACCTTAGTTCTCAGTTCCTCTGTTGAATAGGGCCACTGGAGTAATCCCCACAGTGAATTTTCTATTTCCCATGCACTCATCAAGATTTCTCTTCAAGAGGGCCAGTGAGGTGCTCTGCTGGACATGTATGGGAAGTCTATTCCATAGCATGGGCAGTCTCTGGGTTATGAACCTGTCTCTCAAGCATGTTCTGTTGATTGTGGTAATGAGGTTGAGATCTCTGGAACGTGTGGTGCAGAGGGATTGGGATTTCTTTAGATGTAGCATTTCTAACAGAGCTGGGTCAGACATGGCTTTGTAAGTCAAGCACAAATCCCCTCTAAGTAGGTGATATGAGAAAGAAAATAGTTGGAGTTTTTTTAGTCTGTCCATATAGGACAAGTGTTTAAGGCCTAGGCTCTTCTTTGTGAGGTACATTTGCGGCCTCTCCAGTTGTTGCAGGTGTCTAGTGAGGTACATGCCAAATGGGCATTGTACTCGATGACTGGCCTAATGAGGGAAGAGAAGAGGAAGACAATGACCTCTTTCTTCCTGGATGCAAAACCCTTAGTAATGAGATGTGCCACATAGAAGGACTTTCTGACAACAGTGGTAATGTGGTGGTCAAAAGAGAGGTTGCTGTCAACCTGTGTTCCAAGATCTCTTATAACTCCTTCTGTGTTCAGTGGACTACCATCGATGTGGTAATTCAAGGGAACTGAGTTTTTCTCAAGGGGGATGAAGACACATTTTTTGGCATTGAGCTTAAGGCCATGGTTTTCACACCAGTCGTTGGCCTCAGTGAGGCCTTTCTGTAGGATGTCAACATCACTTGGAGAGTTAATAATAGCTCCCAACTTGCAATCATCTGCAAACTTTGTCAGCCTGAGTCCCTTCATGTTGGCCTGGACTTCAGAGAAGTAGATACCAAACAGGAGAGGACCTAGGACCGAACCCTGTGGGACTCCACTCATGACTAGTCTGCAGTCTGACTTGGAGTCAGCTACTTTTACACTGTGGGTTCTATCTGTGAGCCAGTTTGCAACCCGCCAAGTGATATAGGGGTTGATTCCTAGCTTAGTGAGTTTTTCTATGATTCCTGAGTGGGGAATGGTATCAAATGCCTTGGCCAAATTAAGGTAGGCTGTATGACCCACCTTGCCTTCATCCACAGCTCTGGTGACCTGAGTCAAAGAAGTCGACTAAGTTGAGCAGGCATGATCTACCCTTCACAAAACCAAACTGTGTAGGATCCAGAGTTTGGAGATTCCCTATATCCTTGTTTATTAGGTCCATGATGATGCTTTCCATAGCTTTGCATATCAGACTCGTCAGGCTAATGGGGCGATAGTTCTCAGGGTCTGCAGTCGCTCCTCCTTTGCGGAGAGGGATGACTGTAACAGTGCACCATTTGGTAGGGACAATGCCTGAGGTAAGGCTGTAATTGAACAGGGCACTCAGTTGAGGTGCCAGATCAATCTGTAGTTCATGGTAGAACACAGCCAGGGATAGTGTCAGGTCCCATATAAGCTGTATTCTTGGCCTTGGACAGTACTGTTTTAACCTGTGAAGCAGTAATACTGGGTGCCTTGCAATCTACTGGTATTGTGATTGGTCCACGGGGGGGGGGGGTAAAGTTGGCACTGAATCTTTCAGCCAGTATATTGGCAATATCTGTTGGCTCGGTATAGGAGGTACCATTGTGCAGTAGCTCAGAGCAAATCTGGAGATTGCAGTGGAGATTCCTTACATAACTGTAGAAGGCCTTGTGGCCGTCTTCACTTTCTGCTGCAATTCTGTTTTCATAGCTAGCTTTAGAGGATTTGATGAGGGATCTCAACTTTTTGTTGAGGCTGATGAGGGAGTTTTTCCAGTCTTGGGAATTTACCTTATTCCGCATCAGTTTCCTCCTTCTATTGTAGAGTTTGTTTATGGCAGGGGACCACCAGATTGGCTTCCTTTTTTTTGAAGGGGAACGTCTTGGTTCTATTGAGTATGGCTAGATCCATGCATTTGTGTATGTGTCCGTACAGTGCATTGGTGTATGATTTGGTGGTATTGTAATTATTCTTCATTTGCATGGGTGCTGTGAAGTTAGCCACCTCTGTTTTTAGGAGCCCAAAGTTAGCTTTGGAGAAGTTTTTCATGGTGGTTACATTTGCGGAGGGGGTGGGAAGGATGTGGATTTCCAAGTTGATTCGTTTGTAGTTGGATCTTACCAGGAAGGAGTTGACTATTGGTGTAGAGCAATGGTCACCTATGTTAGTAATGACCAGGTCAAGGATGTTGCTATCTCTAGTTTGGGTAAGAACGAGCTGGTCCAGGGCATTATAATTAATGAATTCCATGAAACGTTGGGCAAGTGTATTGGTACATGAGTAGTTTTCCCCGTTAATGGAGGTGTAGTTGAAGTCACCCTGTATGAGTGTGCTAGGTTGGACCCTAATATTCTCCAGGGTGCTTAGGAACATGGAGTGTGAGTCTTGGGACATGGTTGGGGACCTATAGTAGGCTATTACCTGAATCGCTGTCTTAACCAGTGTTAGCTGCACCTGAAGTATCTCTGATGCATTATGTTGGGCTACCAGTCTAGAGGTGTGCGCATCCTTTATGAACTTGATAAAGGCTATATATATATTCACATGTATCAATATTAATGAATGATGCCACTGTTTCATGGACCAGTTTGTGACTGAAAATAATACTTGGACCAGTTCACATAACTGGTTAAACAAGCAAGCTAATACATACATAAATAAATACCTTCATCCAACATCTATTAAAATATCTAATATGAAGGTATCAGCTGCTCTAAATTTTTGGGTAAGATCAACAATGGTCTTTGTAAGGAAGTCACAAAAAATGAAAGGCATAGTATTTTCTGCAGTTACACAAAAATAAATGCAAATTATGCATCTGCTGTACACCCTATTATACCTCCCGATGAGAGATGCACACACACACACACACACACACACACACACACACACACACACACACACACACACACACACACATGCACCTAATGATTAAAACAGTTGAACTTTTCACTGCAAATGTGTTTCATGCAAATCAAGAGATTGTCAGTCTTTCCTCAGCGCAAGTAATTTTTCATAAAATAAAGTATTTTTGCTTATAACTAATAAAATAAAACTTAAGAGCAGTGCAACCAAACAAATATATTTTTAAACATGCTCTACATTGTTAGCATTACAAAGTGTTAAGAGTTATACACAACCTGTATTTGAACTAAACTTTTTATTTTTTGCCTGATAAATTACTTATATCTATGATCTCTTCCATTGTATGCAGTATACATTCTGGTGTCATCCTCTGCAAAGTACTGCTTATTATGAACAATATTTAATTGCCTTTGGACTAGCCCACCTTTAAATATTTTATGAATGACAACATAGATTAAATGTGGCTATACAATTTTGATTGTATATTGTGGCCCAGGCTGCAGCTAAAGTATATCCAGGGACCAGCTCACCTATCTGGTTAACAAGCAAATTAGAACTGTCTGCAAATCATGCACAAAATACAAATATGCTATCTCAGTGTATTCTATAGTATAAGATTGTATGCAATAAACTGTGAAAAGGCAATAACAAATGGAAAAGCAATACACAAACTGCTTTTTAATCTCTTTGTTCTAAATTGCCTGGATAATGTCTTGATGAAAATGTGATTGTAGGCAGGCTATATAAAATTCATTTTTGCAGCTGAGAATGCTTGAATGAGTACAAGGCATGTCTGACCTGAGAGGTAAATTCTTCTTCATTAGATTTCTAGTGAAGCATGTAGCATAAGTGGTTGCTAAAAAATTCCTGCTTCATTAGATTTCCCGAGGTATATGCAGTACCGAAGGCTGTTAAGTATTAATTTTTAAATGTCCTGTATGCTAGGTGCAAGACCCATGATCTGAATATTTCAATCAGAATTGTTCTTAACACTTAATGTATCCTGAAATACTGGGACAGCTCTAATAATACCAAAGGCTTCAGGTGAGCTCAATATAACTGAGAAATTATTGCTGCTTAACATTTGTTTCCTAATTATTTATGGTATGCTTTTAACTATGTCCTTTTGTCACTTTGCCTGTCTGTATGTATGTCTCATCTCAGCCTCCCCCACAGTCATGGAGAAAGTGACCTTAATAAAAACATTTCCTTTTGTTTGAAGTGCTTTAGCAAATTCTTTCTATCTTTTCCCCTTCGTTCAAAATGCCTTCATTTTACTGCTTCAAGAATCACCAGCAATAAGACAGCTAATAAGAAATCACATGCTTGTCCAGTGAGGAGATCTCATATCAACTAATTTAAATAGAGAACAGAAAGCAGTAAGCCATTGTCTAGGGCAAAAATAACAGTTACACAAGCACCATAAAAATAAATTCATCATAAGTCACTATAGGTTCATAGTCTGGTACTAGGCTATCGGCCCTAGGGCCTATACAAGCCTAGCCATAACAATGGCTATTTCTTCCCACAGTATTTACTTCCCTGGACCCCTGTCTAGCAGGGTGACTGACATGATCCCTGAGGTGAATTTCCTATCTCCCATCCAATTAAGGTTCCTTTTGAAGATGGCCAAAGAGGTGCTCTGCTTGACATGTATGGGCCAGTGTATTCCAGAGTCTGGGGAGTCTCTGGGTCAGGAAGCTATCCCTCCAGCATGTTTTGTTCATTGTGATGACAAGGTTTAGATCCCTGGAGTGTGTGTCTCTGAGGGATTTGGATTTCTTTAAATGTAGCATGTCCAACAGCTCTGGGTTTGACATGACCTTGTATGTTAAGCAGAGATCGCCTCTGAGTAGACGATATGCAACATAGTATACATGGAATTTTGTTAGACAGTCAGCATAGGGAATCTGCTTTAGGCCTGTGATTCTTTTAGTGGGGTATATCTGCGGCCTTTTCAATTGTTGCAGATGTCTTGAAAGGGACATACCAAATGGAGCATTGTATTCTATAATGGGTCTAATGAGGGTTGTGAGCCAGTTTGCAACCCACCTAGTGATATAGGGATTGATGCCTAGCTTAGTGATTTTTTCATTGATTCCTGAGTGGGGAATGGTATCAATGGCCTTGGCCAGATCAAGGTAGGCTGTATGAACCACCTTACCTTCATCCACAGCTCTGGTGACTGACTCAAAGAAGTTGACCAAGATGAGCAGGCATGATCTACCCTTCACAAAACCAAACTATGTGAGATCCAGAGTTTGGAGATTCCCTATATCCTTGTTTATTAGGTCCATGATGATGCATTCCGTAGCTTTGCATATCAGACTCATCAAGCTAATGGGGTAATAGTTCCCAGGGTCTGTTGTCACTCCTCCTTTTTGGAGAGGGATGACTGTATCAGTGCACCATTCAGTAGGGACAAAGCTTGAGGTGAGGCTGTGATTGAACCGGGCACACAGGTGAGGTGCCAGTTCACTCTGTAGTTCAGGTAAAACACAGCCAGGAATATTGTCAGGTCCCATAGAAGCTGTATTCTTGACCTTGGACAGTAATGTTTTATCCTGTGCAGCAGTAATACTGGATGCCCTGCAATCTACTGGTATTGTGACTGGTCCTGGGGGGGGGGTAAAGTTGGGACTGAATCTGTCAGCCAGTATACTGGCAATATCTGTTGGCTCGGTATAGGAGGTACCATTGTGCAGTAGCTCAGAGCAAGTCTGGGTATTGCCGTGGAGATTCTTTACATAACTATAGAAGGCCTTGTGGTTGTCTTTACTATCTGTTGCAATTCTGTTTTCATAGCTAGCTTTAAAGGATTTGATGAGGGATTTCAACCTTTTGTTGAGGCTGATAACGGAGGTTTTTCAGCCTTGGGGTTTCACATTATTCCACATTAGTTTCCTCCTTCTGTTGTGGAGTTTGTTTATGGCAGGGGACCACCAGATTGGCTTCCTTTTTTTGAGAGGAGAGGATCTTGGTTCTATTGGGGATCCATGCATTTGTGTACGTGTACGTACAGTGCATTTGTGTATGATTCGGCAGTCATGCAACTATTCTCCATTTGCATGGGTACTGTGAAGTTAGCCACCTGTTTTTAGTAGCCAACGTTAGCTTTGGAGAAGTTTTTCATGGTGGTTACCTTTGTGATGGGGTGGGGGGGGGGTGGAAGGAATTTGGATTTCTAAGGTAATTTGTTTGTGGTCAGGTCTATCCACAGAGAAGTAGACTATTGTTGTAGAGCAACCATCGCCCATGTTAGTAATGATCAGGTCAAATATGTTTCTACCTCTAGTGGGGGATAGAATGAGCTAGCCCAGGGCATTGGGATTAATGAATTCCAGGAAATGTTGGGCAAGTGTATTGGCACATGAGTAGTTTTTCCAGTTAATGGAGGGGTAGTTGAAGTCGTCCAGTATGAGAGTGTTAGGTTGGACACAATATTCTCCAGAGTGCTTAGGAATGTGGAGTGTGAGTCTTGGGACATGGTTGTGGATCTATAGTAGGCTACAATCTGAATCGCTGTATTACCCAACGTTAGCTGCACCTGAAGTATCTCAGATGCATTATGTTGGGCTACCATTCTGGAACTGTGCGCACCCTTTATGAATATGAAAACACCACTGCCTTTGGAGCTTTGGTCCAAGTTCTGGGGCCGAAAGGTGTGGAATGAGTTATAGCCTGGTAGTGCAGGGGTGCTTTCTGCTGTCTTGAACCAGGTCTCTGTTACAGCACAAATGTCAATGTTCTCCATTTTAAGGAGTGCTTTGTGCGAGTGCATTTTGAGATTTAAACTTCTAGCAGTGAGCAGCATGACCCTCGGATTGCATTTGTTTGTAGCTGTTACAGTGGTAAATGGTCTTTGACACACTGCCTAATAAAGGCACTTATAGGGGTGGCAAGAGCCTTGGCCAGTATCTGGAAGCGCAGGGGTGACAGATGCAGGCCATCTCTGGCAAAGCATCGAGGACTCTCAGTCATGTCATCCCAGGCAGATAGATACTGGATCCCCTTAGAATGTCACCAGAAACTTAGCCAATTGTTAAAATCAATCATTTTCTGCTTGTACTGTGGTATCATTCTGCATGATGGTAGAATGCTACTCAGGGCTAGGTCATACCCGCATGGGCTACATAATCCAAGAGCTCCTCCATGTCTCTTTTCATCTAGCCCTGGGAGGTATGTCTCAGGTCATTCACACCCACATGTACAATGACAGAGTCATATTTGTACCTGTTGTTGAGGGACCTGAGTGCGTGTGTTATGTGGTGGATCCTGATGCCTGACAGGCAGCTGACTGTTACTTTCTCCTTATTCAACCTAGTGAGTGGGACATCAGTGTGCCTCACTATTGAGTCACCTATGACTAGTGTGTTGGGCATGCTGTTTTGCCTTGGGGCTTTGGTTGAGTGGAAGACTGTTTAGGAGAGTTATGTTTCTCATGATCAGTGTTGTTTTATGGTGGTAGAGTGTATTTCTGCCTTGGAGGTCTCTGCTGTTTAGGTAGATTTTTATTGAGAGCCTCCACGAAGGTGGGTGTGTGGTTTGTGCTTTTATGTTAAGGCAGTGCTGGTGTGTGTTCTGGAGGGCTATGTGTTCCATGTAGTGTGGTGCAAGTGTTGACCTTCTCCTCTTGACCAGCTGTTCCGGTCTTGGCTGAAGAGTGCGTGGCTTCCAGTTTGAATATATAAGTGCATCTCTCGCAAGTCTGAGTGCTGGGTGGTAAGAGGAGAGGGTTGTCACTGTACATGAGGCAGGTCCTACATTGCCTCAGGATGCCCAAGTTCTCCAGGTTAATAGGAGAAAGGACAGGGAACCGACCTTTAGACATGCCTGGAGGGGTTGGCATTATTAATAATAAGTACTGGAGCTGTTTCCTTGTAGAACATTTATTGCTGGTACCACTTTTGTGTGCTACAATAATGGCTACAAGAAGTCTCGTAAACTGCTAGACTAATAAGCTAGTAAAAGTGCAGGAAAGGAGAGAACTAGCAGAGCTAAGGGGAAAATTAAAGAGCAGACTTTGGCACCACTCAGAAGCTTACAAACAGTCCTGGATACAGAAAATCTGTATCTGGACTAGACTAGATACAGGATAGGTGGGAAACAAGTGCAAACATGATCTTTTAAACCAGATAATTGAAAGAGATGGAAAAAATGCCCAAATGGCCAATAAGCTACAATTTCTCAGCCAGAAACCACTCCTCTTTTGGTAGATAGGCTACCTAGTGCTTACCACTCCCACTGATAAGCTAGAAAGCTTCCCTCTAACACAACAAGGCTTGGGGGCTCCAAAGCTTACATACAGTCCTGGATGCAGCAAATCTGTATCTGGACTAGACTAGTTACAGGAAAGGAGGAAAAAGAGCAAATATCAGCTTTTAAACCAGAAAGTTGAAAGAGATAGAAAAACTGCCCAAATGGCCATTAAACTACAATTTCTGGGCCAGAAACCACTCTTCTTATAGTAGATAGGCTATCTAGTGCTTACTACTCCTACTGATAAGCCAGAAGGCTTCCCTCCAACACAGAAAGGCTTGGGGGGGGGGGGGCTCAGAGCTTTACAAACAGCCCTGGATACAGCAAATCTGTATCTGGACTGGACTAGTCACAAGAAAGGCAGGAAACAAGCTTAGAATTTTTTTTACAAAAAAGCAGCTAAGCTAACACACTTGAGTGTGTAGCAGTATTAAAACAAATGCAGTTTAAATAAATGCAATTTATTCAAAATGTGTGCTGAACTGAACTCAATTATTGTTTTATTCAACTCTGAATAGTTAAAAAGTGTCAAAAAATATACTTAGCTGAGAAGCATACTCAGTCAGAACACAGGGAGATTCTATAAAAGCTGTGTTTTTTTTGTTGTTGTTGTTAATAAAGTGGAAAGGGAGAAAAGAGGAGCAGAAGATAATTCAAGGTTAACAAACTGTGTTGGCCTTCTCACATGTTCTCTCTGTATTAGGTAGAATGACCATTGATGTAGTAATTCATGGGAACCAGGTTTTTCCCGAAGAGGATGATGACACATTTTTTGGCATTGAGCTTAAGGCCATGGTTCTGACATCAGTCATTGGTCTCAGTGAGGCCTTTCTGTAGGATGTCAACATCACTTGGGAAGTTAATAATAGCTCACAACTTGCAATCATCTGTGAACTTTGTCAGCCAGAGTCCCTTTGTGTTGGCCTGGACTTCCAAGAAGTAGATACCAAACAAGAGAGGACCCAGGACCAAACCCTGTGGGACTCCACTCATGACTGGTAGGCAGTCTGACTTGGAGTCAGCTACTTACACACTATGGGTTGTATCTGTGAGCCAGTGTGCGACCAACCTAGAGATATAGGGGTTGTTGCCTAGCTTAGTGAGTTTTTCTATGATTCCTGAGTGGGGAATGGTATCAAAGGCCTTGGCCAGATCAACGTAGGCTGTATGAACCACCTTGCCTTCATCCAGAACTCTGGTGACTGACTCAAAGAAGTTGACCAAGATGAGCAGGCATGATCTTCCCTTCACAAAACGAAACTGTGTGGGATCCAGAGTTTGGAGATTCCCTATATCCTTATTTATTAGGTCCATGATGATGCGTTCCATAGCTTTGCACATCAGACTCATCAGGCAAATGGGGTAATAGTTCCCAGGGTCTGTAGTCACTTCTTCTTTGTGGAGAGGGATGACTGTATCAGTGTGCTATTCAGTAGGGGCAAAGCCTGAAGTGAGGCTGTGATTGAACAGGGCACACAGGTGAGGTGCCAGTGCACTCTGTAGTTCAGGTAGAACACAGCCAGGAATATTGTCAGGTCCCATAGAAGCTGTATTCTTGGCCTTGGACAGTAATGTTTTATCCTGTGCAGCAGTAATACTGGGCACCTGGCAATCTACTGGTATTGTGACTGGTCCTATGGGGGGGAGGGGTAAAGTTGGCACTGAATCTGTCGGCCAGTATATTGGTGATATCTGTTGGCTCGATATAGGAGGTACCATTGTGCAGTAGCACAGAGCAAATCTGGGTATTGCCATGGAGATTCTTTACATAACTATAGAGGGCCTTGTGGTTGTCTTTACTATCTGTTGCAATTCTGTTTTCATAGCTAGCTTTAAAGGATTTGATGAGGGATTTCAACTTTTTGTTGAGGCTAATAACGGAGTTTTTCTAGTCTTGGGACTTCATGTTATTCCAAATTAGTTTCCTCCTTCTGTTGTAGAGTTTGTTTATGGCAGGGGACCACCAGATTGGCTTCCTTTTTTGGGAGGTGAGGATCTTGGTTCTATTGGGTATGGCAAGATCCATGCATTTGTGTACGTGTACATACAGTGCATTGTTGTATGATTCGGCAGTCATTCAACTATTCTCCATTTGCATGGGTAATGTGAAGTTATCCACATCTGTTTTTAGTAGCCAAAGCTACTAGGCTACCTAGTGCTTACCACTCCCACTGATAAGCTAGAAGGCTTCCCTCCAACACAGAATCGCTTAAGGGGCTCAGAACCTTACAAAAAGTCCTGGATACAGCAAATCTGTATCTGGACTAGACTAGTTACAGGAAAGGCAGGAAACAAGCTTAGAATTTTTTTTTTTTTTTTTTTTACAAAAAAGCAGCTAAGCTAACACACTTGAGTGTGTAGCAGTATTAAAACAAATACAGTTTAAATACATGCAATTTATTCAAAATGTGTTCTAAACTGAATTCAATTATTGTTTTATTCAACTCTGAACAGTTAAATAGTGCCAAAAATATACTTATCAGCTGAGAAGCACACTCAGTCAGAACACAGGGAGATTCTATCAAAGTCTTTTTTTTTTTTTTTTTTTTTTTTAATAAAGTGGAAAGGGAGAAAGGAGGAGCAGAAGATAATTCAAGGTTAAGAAACTGAGTGGGATGGCCTTCTCACATGTTCTCTCTGTATTAGATAGAATGACCTAATGACACTAGACTGGAAGGAGTGTCCCAGATCAAATTTACAGTTGGGGCAGGCAACTGCAGAGCCACCAAGTATAAGAACAAGACACCAATAAGGATGGAGGGTGAGAAACTAAATCAGTTATTTTTAAGTTGTAAAACCCTGGAAGAGTGACTAATTTGTTTCGTCATGTATCTGGATTACCACTGAAAAGACCTTTATGACTTTATTTACCATTTCTTGCTCTTTAATAACACTTTTTTAGTTTTGATAGCAAATTTTGTTTTCAACATTAGTTATTCTATTAGCTGTCATATAATATTTACAGCCAGAATTACTGTTCTCAAAAAAGATTTTAACTTCACTTTGCATAGTTGTATCACTTGCCTGTAAATTTTGTTACATCACAGCATTGTTTGTAGTAAGTTTTCTTAAGTTGACAACACTTTTTTGTAAACCCAAGCTGCTGTATCTCAGCACAGAAAGACATCTGTTCACCTTCATGGTAGCTGCTGTATTTAGTGTTATGATATTACCTCATTCGCTGATTCTTCTTTTTCTTTAGTTCAGTTCTGTCTGTAACCTTTCAAACAATTCCACAAGGTATTTGCTCAGTTTTCTTTCCCAATATACCCATTAATGGCACTCTTTTGCTATGACATGTTTCAACATTTTAAAGTAAGCATCTTTGCACATACTTTTAATTTATGACCACTGGGGGCTGTCATAAACCTAATCAAGCAAAACAATTGTATCTTGCAAATTTATGTGCCTTAATGGTTATTTTAAGGGGCATATGTAAGCTAGGGCAAGATTTATAGGCTGCCTCTGTCTATTAGAGATATATGTGCTAGACCCAGGGTGTGGTTCCTATTTCTCATCCACTGGTCCAGGTTTTTCCTAAATAGATGGGAAGCCTGTTCCAGAGAAGGTGAATTCTATGAGACACATACCTGTCCCATTAACATGCCCTATTTATGTCAGAAGTAAAGTGTAAATCTCTAGGATTAGTTATTCTGATGCTATTCATTTTGTGGATATAGAAAAGGTACAATCAGAGTGGGATCCAATGATGCCTTGTGTGCCAGAAACAGATTGCCTGTCAACAGTCTGTAGGAAGCAGAGTACAGAGACTGGGCTTTGAAGTGATATGCATAGGACATGCTGTTTATGCCCTGTATGCTTTTTGCGAGAAACTTCTGTAGATGTTCCAGCTGTTTCATATCCTTGGTCAGGTTCACAAAGTAGGGGGTACTGCACTCACTGATGAGCCTCGTGATGCCCAAATACATTGGAACAATGACTTCCTTGGACCTAGATGGCATACCCTTGCTAATAAGATAAGCAACATAGACACATGTTGGTTGAAAGCCAGGTTACTATCTATATATGTACCCAAATCCCTGACTACTGGTTCTACTCCTAGGAGTGTGTTATCGATTAAGTCATTTCCTAGGGTGGCTGACTTTCCAAAGGGTACTATTATGCAATTCTTGGCATTGAGTTTTAAAATGTGGTTTTAGCAGCAGTTATTTCTATTTGTTCATCCTTCCTGCAGGATGTCAGTGTCTTGGTAGATTTCTATAACTGCTCCTAATTTGCAATAATCTGCCAACATGTTCAGCCAGAATCCATTGACACTGGCCTTGAGTTCTGGCAAGCAGATAGCAAATAGGAGTAGACCATGCACAGAGCTCTCAGGGACTATGCTAGTGACTGACCTCTTTGCGGAAGTGGTCTCCCTTATCCTAAGTTTCTGAGTCATTTAGCTATCCAACATGTAACATAGGGGTTTTATGCCTATATCTGTGAGTTTGTTTATAATGCTTTAGTGGAGTTTTGTATCCAATGCCTTAGCCAGGTCAGCATAAGCAGTATGCCCCATATTGTCATTATCCATTGCTATGACCTGCCCTTAATGAATCAAAAATAGGTCAGATACAGTGTTTGAAAGCTTTTTTATGTACTTATTAATAATTTCTATGGTAATTCTTTCATGGCTTTGCATATGAGACTACTCAGACTTATGGATCAGTAGTTCCCAGGGTGCATTGATGGCCTGCCCTTGTGCAAATGGATGAAACTTGCAGTTCTCCATTCACATGGCACAAAGCCTGCATGGAGGCTATGGTTAAACAGTGACTCCAGTAGTCCTGATAGATCACTTGTCATGCTATTTAGAATGCATCCTGGGATACCACTGGGGCACATTGATGCAGTTTTTTGGCCTTAGAGAGTGCATCTAGTACCTGGTTCCTAGTGCTAGTCAAGGGGGTTGTTTATGGTACTTCCTAAGGGGATAGCCTGGAAAGACAAGGTAAAATTGGATCTGAATTTGATAGCAGATTTGCTGCATCTTCTAGATATGTGTAGGTGGTCTCACTTACAATCAATTCTACATACTATTGTATGCTGCTTTGATGTTTCAGGCATAGCATAGAAAAGCCTTGTGGTAGTCCTTTCCCTGGGAGGCTATCTTTACCTCAAATTTGTCTTTAGTACACTTAATTTGCCATCTTAGCAATTTGTTTAAATTGATGAGAGTGCTTTTATCATAATGGGCATAGCACTTCCTAATATTGTCTATGATTTTGTTCTTTTGTTGTATAATCTGTTTATGTTTGCATTCCACCTAGGTGGATTGTATTTTGAGTTAATTCTAGGCTTATGTGTGGAATTTATAGCTGTCTCTATGCGTCTATTTACATTCTTCTACAGGGATTCTGTGAACAATTCCACATAGGCAACTGTGGTCTTAGGGTTTGGGGGGCTTGAAATTTTGACAGGTTATCACTTAATAGTATATGACGTTGACCTGAGAATAGTTCCTAATTGTTACAGTTAGCTGGGGCAGAGAAGTGATATTTTTTAATGAAGGCTACAGCTTTGAGGTCTGACCTTACCAGAGAGAACACTACACTAAGTGGGGTACAGCATTCTCTCATGTTTGTGAGTACCAGGCTGAATATGTTTACACCCCTAGTGGGCATATGGACAACCTGGTCAAAGGTGTTTGTATTTGCAATGTACAGGAATCTCAAGGCCTGCAAGTTTGGGGTCATGTAAGTACCCCAGTTTATAGTGGGGTTGGTGAAGTCGCCCATGAATATGGTATTGGGTTGAAGAGGGTGACCTGTAGCTTGCAAGGATATGATATGGGACTTTTGCCTATGGAAATCTGGACATGGAGAATCTCAAGTGCATTGCCCTGTTTCACTAGTCTTGAGGTGTGTCTATCATTGATATTGATTGAGACACTTCCACCTTTGGTCCCTGCCTGTGCAGTAGCTGGCCATAATGTGTAGATGGTATTGTGGTCCTGCACTACTGTGGTGCTCTTCTCATCTTCAAACCATGCCCCAGTAACTGCACAGATGCCCATATTCTCCAGGATGAGGACAGCCCAGAGGGAGTGAGGTTTCATGTTTTAAGTTCTTCCTATTAAACAGTAACACCTTGGGTTGGATTTACTGTGCCAGAAGGTTTGTCAGTTTGGCATTGCCTAAGGAGGAACTGTGGTGGAGGATAATGCTACAGACAATATTCGGAAGCCTAGAAGGAACCTGTTGAGCCCATCCTCCCATGCTGACAAGTATTGTTCATCCCTGGAATTGCACTCGAAACTAAGCCAACTATTGAAGTTAATCATCTTTTGTTAATATTGTGGCATCATCCTTGAAGAAGGTAGAATGCTATTCAGCTCTAGGCACTTATCAGCCTAGGACACATACTCAAAGAGCTCCATAATATCTCTGTTCATATAGTCCAGGGAGGTATGTCTTAGGTAATTTACACCCACCACATGAACTATGGCTGAATTATACTGGTACTTGTGGTCTAATGACTTGAGAGTGTGGGTGATTTGGTAGATCCTGGCCCCTAACAGATAACTGACTGCATTTGTCTCATTATTCAGCCTGGTAAATGGGACAACTGTATGTCTCACAATGAAGTCTCCTGTGATTAAAAATTAGGGTAGTATGTTAACTTGCCTTATGGGCCTTGTAGTTGAGGTTGCAACGGGTTTGGCTGTATGTGTTGTGTTGGGTATTGTTTTAGTGGAATGTTTTGGGGGTTGCTGGGGATTCTTTTTTGTAGAATTAATGTGTAAGAGGCATTTGGGCTTTAGGGACATTACTTTTTAAGTGCCTCAGCATATTTTAGTCTATGTGTTGGCTAGGTAATGTGTTTGGTAGGTGTAATGTGTATGTTACTAACAATCTGATTGCTGTTTTGATTTTTTTTTTTGTTTAAGACTGTTGCCTCCAGTGTCATTGTGTAATTAAATTTCTCATGTACTGACTCCATTTCTCTAAGATTAGCTGGCTGTCAGTAAACATGAAACAATTCCTACATTGTCTCAGGATACCCATATCTACTAAGCTTGCAACAGAAAAATTGGGAAATTGCCAATCCACAAAGTCAGTTTTTTGGTGAACTACAAAGGAGTGGTAGAGCTGGCTAACGTGGGTGCTATGCTAATGAATTCCTGCAGCAGTGTTCCTCAGTGCACAAACAAGTTACTCTTTACAGGGGAAATTTAACTGAGGCAATTTAGCTTCTAAGTGCCTGTGTCTATACTGGGCACTGCTAAATATTACTGTGTGATGAGCAGCAGAATTTATACTCACAAAAGTGACTAAACCAGCTAAAAAGCCATCTAGCCAATGAAACAATTTCACTTTAAGTCACCCTGTGTATTTTCCAACTCAGAGGGACCAGGCTATCTTTGTACTGTTACCAGAATAGTAGTCCAAGTCCTCTAAACGTAAAAACATGCTTTATTTAGCCAAAAGTAAAAAGGGACCAAAAACAAAGCAAACAACTAGCCAATGTGATTGTAAGGAAGATAAACAAGCAATAAGGAATACACACTTTAAGGTGATTTCAAAGCACATTGACAGCAGCTAGATATAAGAAAGAGAAAGACACTTTACAATGAATTTACAATGATAAAATAAAAAAAAAAAAAAAACGAAACAATTTGGAAACATAGCAGGAATATTGAGAAATATATTAGAAAAGTATAAAGTGTAATATTTTTAAAATGCTTATTTTAGCCTGGATGGCACCATATGCAAGCCAAACACTCTCAGAATTCAGATGAAGATGTCAAGCTTTTGATATTTGTGAACCTATGACTAGAAATGTATTGACTTTGTGGCATTGCCTTCATACAGACTTGATTTTCACTACTGAGGATGCTGTCGATATATATATATATATATATATATATATAATATATATATATATATATATATATATATATATATATATATATATATATATATATATACACATACACACACACACACACACACACACACACACACACATATGTATGTGTGTGTGTATATATATATATATATATATATATATATATATATATATATATATATGGATTTACTTATCTGCTTCATTTGAACAAAACCCATTAAACCGAGACTACATTACTGAAATCCCAAAACATCGAACATCGACACCTCACCTCACATGAAAGAAACACAAAAGCATGACAACTACTTTCTGGATAAATACTTACTGTAACAAAACAAAAAACACTGCTAAACCATCATCTTACCACTAATCCTTCCCATAAATCTGCACTAACTTAAAGAAACAGTACAAGATCTTACGTACATAGATTTTGCAGGGGGGTCCAGCCCCCCTGCACCCCCCCATAACTTAAATATACCAACTCCTAGATTATACTGCCTTGTAGAGAAGGGCATGTGTACATGAAGTTAGCTACTGCTGCAAAGGACTGCAGGTTAGTCACTGTTGTTGTGCTTTTGTGTTTCTTTCATGTGAGGTGTCGATGTTTTGGGATTTCAGTAATGTGGTCTTAGTTTAATAGGTTTAGTTCAACTGAGCTTTCGCTCATTTGAAGTAGACCCATATATATATATATATATATATATATATATATATATATATATATATAATATATACACTTTCAAATTCATTATTTTCTACACACGAGGAAGAACAAGCTGTGCAGTATAATGATGAAAGATACCCAGTTTTTCTGCTGTTTTCATAAAAAAAAATGTAGAACTTTTCCTGTACTTTTTTGATACCATGTAGTTCATTCATTCATTCATTCATTCATTCATTCATTCATTCATTCATTTATTTATTTATTAGCATTTGTTTACTAGGATTGTGCTTCTGGGCATAGGTTGCCCATTTTCAGTGGAGACCCAGGGAGAAAATCTCCAAATATTATCAATGTCTTCCCTGATATATATAAGAATTTAATAGGGGATGCTAGAAATTGTAAAAGTTTCTGAAGAAGTTCTGTATTAAATGAACGAAAGTGCTAAATACAGCTTCTCTGGGTTGTATTTAGTTTTTGTTTTTAAATTATAAAAGTTGTTGTATACAGCCCTGGAAGAACATCTGTTTATGATGGTGAGTTTCTGGATATGCCCTGGGCAATTGTCCAGAAATCATAATAGAGGGCAGGGATATTGGGGGGATCCTATGTAGCTTTGGCGATCGGAACTTACTTCCTATAGATCAGTACAACATACTTGTTCTTCTATGTCTATACTTACATTATTATTAAATTTGGTTGTATGAATTAGTGCTTTTGTTTCATATAACTTGAGTGAAGCTATTTGCTTATTTTATTTAATGGTGTCCGGCAAGCATAGAGATGGTGTAGGTTCTATGATAGCTACTGGCGATATGTAGTTAATATCACAGTTCTATAGTTTTATCATAGGTTCATATGTGTGCACTAGGCTAATGGCCCTGGGGCCTTTACAAGCCTAGCCATAGGATTACTCTGGCATAGTGCCACCCAACCTTAGTTCCCAGTGCCTCAGTCGAGTAGAGTCACTGGTGTTATCCCTGGGGTGAATTTTCTTTTTCCCATCCACTCATCAAGATTTCTCTTGAAGAGGGTCAGTGAGGTGCTCTGCTTGACATGTATGCAACATTTGTTTAAAGATATAACCAAACTTCCCAGTTCTCCAAATTATAGTGTTTGGCTTTGGGGTTAAGAAATAGGAAGATGATGATGATGTTTATTACTCATGTTCAAAACTCTCTCCTTGCCTTAAAATCATTTCTAACCTTTTTCTATCATCACTATTTGTACAAATATTTACTGTGTTAGAATGGCTGTGATGGGAGTATAATGTGACTCCTACAGCATTACAAGAAAACACATTGTTGTGAATGTTACTCAAATAATAAAATTGTGCATGCCTCCCCCCCAAAATAGTACTGTGTGGGGTCTAGTAACGTAGAATGTGTTGGGGGTAGAGAGTGATGCCTATTAATGAAAAGCAATGTAGATGCTCATTGCTGATTTAGGGCACCATAAAATAAAATTTAAATTGTAACAAAGTGAAATGCTGCTGTGTAGTATAGCAATTGTGCAGTCTATACAATGTTGCACAGACTATAGAACTAAGGCAACATGTGGGATAACCCAAGAAACATATTCTGATAGAAACTTTAGATAAACTTCACAGTCACAGTTAATGCAGGATATTGTATTATGAAAAAGTACATATTGTAGTCTATCTAACCATAGCAGTGCAGTATGGATTACTGCTGTCATGTACTGTAAATAATACATCACAGCCGGAGTTAATGTTGGGAACCATGTAATATTTTCTGCATTTAAGAAACTGGATTATCACATGAAGGAGATATAGGAAGTTGTATTGTAGTTAATGAATTAGCATTGTATGTCCTTGTGCATTTTTGAAAGATATAAATAAAACATCTTTACATATTTTTTTTTTTGCATTCCACCCCCCACTCTGGAGCTAAAAGTCGAGCTACCACTTTCCAGTCTTTCTTTATTCTGAGGTATAGGAGCAGCCTAGCAGCTCAGTCATCATGAAAGCAATTAACACACAATCTTAAATCTAGGGAGTACCATGAGTGCCTTCACTATTCATATGTTTGCTGTCTACTAGGCCATTAATGATTACAGTCGGTGGTAAAATTCAACTTGTTCAGTGCCCTATCAAAAAGATGACTATTTTTTTTTTTCCTTTTGTGCTCAGAGTTGGCGGGCAAAGATGACCTGGTTTCACTCCTGCAACATTTGATCTCTTATACAATTACTGATGATTAAAGTCAATCGGTAGCACAGGTTACTAGAGTTTTATACTCATTCTTTTCCAGTAAAAATGTTTATGGATGGTTTTGGAACTACATGTTGAGTGTCGTTATCAAATCTTGCAACAGCTCAGTTCTACTATTATGGCCTGTTGTTTTTATGTTGCTGTAGTAGTCTGATTTCAGTGATGGACGTGAAAATAAAATAAAACAATAAGTTTGCTAACTATCTTATGAGTATTTTAGATTACTCTGGCCAGTCTTTAATTTTTGTTAATGAATACTGTACCTCATTTTTGAGCTGTACAACTAAAGGGGCCACTCATATCCATGGTGGGTCATCTCCATATCTGATTAGATTTACAGAGTAAAAAGCTGTTTGCATTTTATTTATACATTTATTAAAGAATAAAGGATGAAATAACAGTTGATGAAATATCACTGACGTCGTACAGGATGTAATTACATAGTAATTCATAATATAAAATGAAAGCAGACATAATGCTGCAAAAGCTGTCACTGATACCTGCTATCTTGATTTAATAACTGTTTCACTTGTTTCACTCTTAACTGTCCAGTTTCTAATTCTGGCTCTCTGCTGTGAGTGTGATAAAAAGAGGCTTGATGTCTCAGAAATACTTCTTTGGAAGTCCAATCTCTCCCCTCCAAATTTAATATGTGCACCTTTCTTATATGCGTCACAAATTTTCTGTACCTATACATTCTCTAATAATATATTTCTGACCAATCCTCCCCCCAGACTGTTTGGGGGAAACTGAGCTCAATCAAAACCCACTTTGTTTTATGTGCTTTCAAAAAGTTCTTCTGTGTATTCTCTTTCATCTACCATACCTTCAGTTTATTGCTTTAAGAATCACCAGCAATCATCAATTTCTTTCGGCTGTTCCCATTAGGGGTCGCCACAGCAGATCATCTGTTTCCATTTCTTCCTGTCCTCTGCATCTTGCTCTGTCACACCAACCACGTGCATGTCTTCTCTCACCACATCCATAAACCTTGTCTTAGGCCTTCCTCTTTTCTTGTTATCTGGTAGCTTCATCCTTAGCATCTTTTTCCCAATATACTCAGCATCCCTCCTCAACACATGCCCAAACCAATGTAATCTTGCTTTGTCTCCATACCTTCCAACCTGGGCTGATCCTCTAATGTACTTATTCCTGATCCTGTCCACTCTCGTCAAACCCAGTGCAAATCTTAACAAAATGAAAGAGTGATTTTACTTGAAACATCTTTCTAGTGTTTTAGTCATGGACAAGTCTGCTCCGTTCACTAGTAAAATACTGGTTAGATAAGCACTACAAGAAAACAAATTGTCCACAAGTCCTGATTCTGTCAAATGTTAAAAGTCTACATGTTCTAGCTCTCTTACTTTTGACTTTGAAGAGTTTACTTTTTCTTTCTTTAACTATGTCTCCAAGGCCTTGCAGTCTTGCTGTTTTATAGCCTTGACCTAGGCCAGGATTCTGTCTCCCTGTGGATGCCCTGTCCTAGGATGAACCATGACCGGACTTCTATTTCTTTTTCTGTCGCTCTCTACACACAAACACACACACACACACACACACACACACACACACACACACACACACACACACACACACACACACACACACACACACACACATACACAGTGATATAGTAAGCAAGCAATAATACCCTCCAGGGAGGGCATTAGAGGATAATAACAGACATCTCCTGGAAGAACCATTATTTCTTTGTAATGCCTACTCTGGAAAGCATTATTACCATTAATAAATGGATCACCATAAACTGTTTTGTATTTGTTTTATTACTAGTATATTAGTATATGCATATCATTTATATATGTTTGATATAAAATAGCTCATCACTCTCATGTTTCAAAAGTTGCTGTAGGATATGTAATTGCTGTTGGAAGATGTATTATATATCCAAATTATATATTATGCAAATATTCAGTAATATCTACACAAACACTCAAAAACAAATGCAGAAGCAAAGAGACAAGCTGCTATATTTATTCAAAAAACTCAGATGCACATGCATATATGCTCACACATTTGCACACCTCCACAGAAATTCATATACTAACACACATGCATGCACAGAGAAACATAATCAGAAATTGCTGCCACTGTCTTGACTGAGTACACCTCAGATGTCTTATTTTGATCAAATTAATGAAAAATACATATAGTAAAAGGCATTGCAACCCCCTCCCCCACTACGGACTGCAATGAGCCAATAAACCCAGGTATTATAGTTTCATACTTCAATAAACCCAGGTATTATAATTTCATGCATCTTATTGTTCAGAAAATACATATTGATTGAAAACCTTAAGTTTTAAGTGAATTAGGGTTATACTTAAAAAGAATCTGGCCCCAGTGTTTTTCCCCCCCAATTATTGTTGATTTTTTTTGCATAACTTTTAAGCAAAGAAGTTGAGTGGTATGTACAGTCTCTCATTATTTATTGCTTTGTCTGCCTAACACATAGGCTGACAGGCAGACAGGCAGAGAGATCCCCATACCACACACATGCACACACACACCAGTTATACTATTTTTTTTTTATTTATTTGTTTTCCACACGTTTGTTAAACATGGCTTTTAATGGCATGGTTAGTGAAGTCATAACTGCTGCTGCAGTTACTTTTACTAGTTATTATATATATATATATATATATATATATATATATATATATATATATATATATATATACACAATTATGCTTGCTAAACAACTGCATTTAGTAATTGCAAATAAAATGGTTTCATAGTGACTTAATGTAGGTATTTGTTCCCTCATTTTTGTTAGTTTTGTCCAGAACATTTGGAGAAAGAAGTTGAGAGGTACGCATCCCTTTTCACTCTGTGTCTCTCACACAAACACACATGTGTAATTGCATTCCTTGGTCTTTATTTATTATGCTTACTAAATGTGTTTTCTTAAGTTGAAGTGAATGGGGGAAGGTAAAACAACAAGCCCCTATGGCTCTCAGTCCGCACATCGTCAGTAAATAATACGCACTGAAAGTGCTCTCTTCGTCTTCTTCTTACGGCTTTTCCCGGTTAGGGGTCGCCACACAGATCACCTGTCCGCTCATGATTGGCAGTGGATTTTTACAGTGTCTAGTTGCCAGCCCGGCACTCATCCTTCCACAGAAGGCACACACAAGCACACATTCATGCCTACGGCCAATTTAGAGTATTCAATCCACCTACAGCATGTCTTTGGGATGTGGGAGGAAACCAGAGCATCCGCAGGAAACAAAGTCTATGAATGCTTCCTTCATGGGTCAGATAGCATACCCAGCTCTTTGAGAAATATTATTCAACATGCCCTGGCAGAAATTCTACATAAAATATTTAACATGAGCCTGGTTACAGGCTTTGTCCTGGAAGTATGGCAAACAGCTGTGGGGATGCCACTCAATAAAGGTGGCCCTATTACCGACCCTGAGAGACTACTGACCCATCAGCTTGACAAGTCTCATTTGTAAGGTCAAGGAATGCATTATAACAGACTTGATTAACACTGAATTTAAAAATCCCATCTGAGTAGATCCGCAGCAATTTGCTTTTTAAAAGAAAGATCCAGTCTAATGAACCTGGTTAACTTGTTTGAAAAGGTAACACTAGCTGGTGACAGTAATCACAGTGTGCACAGAGCTTACTTTGATATGGCCAAGATATTTGACACCATCCCACATGCTATCAGAATTAATAAACTAAATGCATATGAATTCTTAGGTGGTAAGATGGATAACAAACTGGTTAAAGGACAAGCAGGGACAGCATCAGAGAACATGTAGGTCAACAGTAGTGTTTGCTTTTCGTCACTAATTACATCTCTGACTTAGTGACTATAAAACAGGACATATTGGTAGCCAAGTTTGAAAATGAAAAATCTATGACACAGAAGCCCTTCAGCAGAAACTGACTTATAAATGCCTGGAGTATTGAAAACGGACATAATGAAATGATAAAAAATGCAACATTGTTGCATTTGACAGACAAACCATTCCCCAGCATATAAGCATTGACAATACTCCCACTTTAAAATGAAAATGTAGTTAGGCACCTGGGAACCTGGGTTGATAAGTCTCTTCTTATGATCACCACAAAGCAATGATTGTCAGGAAATCTTTCTATTTGTTGCAGTTGATTGCCAAAGGAGTAACATCCAGATCTATAGTGGATATTGTGTCATTTTACTCAGCACAAATCAGACTAATTATAGAATACAATGCCGTGTTTGGGACGTACCTCACCAGACATATCAAACAGTCAGAAAAACCTCAGAAGCTCAAGGGCTTAAATCCCTAAACTACCAGAAAAGTCTAGAAGCACCCTCTCTTTTTTCTGTCTCTTACAGACTCCGCAGAAGAGACCTCTACCTTGCCTTTGAAGCAATCAGGGAACATATGGTCCAGGATCTAAATCACACAGTACCATAAGTACCAGAACAGAGGTTCTAAACCTACTTCAGCATATGAGTAAAATAAAATGTAGATAGATTTATTACTCAGCACCTCTGGAATAGACTCTGTGGTGGTGGTGCTGCGGTAGCATTGTCGCCTCACAGTAACATGCTGACCGGTTCGATTCTCAGCTAGAGCGTCTTCTGTGTGGAGACATGCGTGAATGGGCGTACCTTCGTTGAAGGTTGTGCATCAGGGCTGGCAACTCAGCACGTAAAAATCAACTGCCAATCATTAGCAGACCGGAGTTTTGCTGTGGCGACCCCTAACCGGGAAAAGCCGAAAGACACAACAACAACAACCTCTGGAATAGACTCCTCCTGCAGATAAAGCAGTGTGATACCTTATCTTCCTTCAAACATGACCTGAATAATTAGATGGGTATTCATAAATTCTCTATAGATGTGACTGGCCTATCCCTCCATGAGAAGGGAAATACTGTCTATGGTTGGGTCTGGTAAGGTGTAATAGTCACAAGAGTCAGTAGTCTTAACTTCCTATGAGTCTTGTGATTCCATGTAAATGCTGCTGCAGTTATGTTTGCTTCCTGAGTTATGTTTTCATTTTATTGATTTTATTTTTTTACACTCATTAAACAGGTGCATTTAGTGAGTACAAACAAAATGGCTACTCTTTTTGCTTTTTTTTTCCTTAAAGCCTGTGCTTCATGGTGGTCTAATGTTTGTGACTTTGTCCCTTTACTTTTGTTGGCCTTGTCATGAACTTTACTTTTGAGCAAAGATGAGAGTTAAGTACATTCTCTCCTTCTTGTCACT
The DNA here is from genome assembly GCF_019279795.1 of Protopterus annectens. Taxonomy (NCBI): domain Eukaryota; kingdom Metazoa; phylum Chordata; order Ceratodontiformes; family Protopteridae; genus Protopterus; species Protopterus annectens. The sequence continues at coordinate 231,471,398 of NC_056742.1, forward strand.
CTGTCACATGCAGACACAGATAGCACATGCATGCACACACAAGTACGCAGTCTTAGCCCACTAGAAGCAAGTTCATTTTTTCAACACTAACTCCTATACACAGTATTTCACTTTTCACAGGTGATTTGTGGATGATGTGTTTTTGCATGGAGTTTAGATGAGTTGACTGTTTTTTTTTTAAATTATCTTCATGGTACTACAATGTTTCTGAAGTTCTGTCATCATGTTTCTGATAAATCTACAGAATTTTTAGATGTGCGTATTAAAATTGATGAAGGTAAAAGATTTAATACAGGGATTTATAGAAAACCATGAAGAAAGAATGTTTTATTACATAAAGCCAGTATGCACCCCAGTCATGTGACTAGGAATGTCCTCAAAGGACAGTTTCTAAAAGCCATGCAAATCCGCAATGATAATGCAGAGTTGCAAGTTACTTTAAGTTCATAGGTGTGCACTAGGCTAATGGCCCTAGGGCCTTTAGAAGCCTAGCACATAGAAGTGCTCTGGCATTGTGCCACCTCTTGTTAGTTCCCAGTGCCTCTATCAAGTAGAGCAACTGGAGTGATCCCTGGGGTGAACTTTCTATTTCCCATCCACTCAACAAGATTTCTCTTGAAGAGGGCTAGTGAGGTGTTCTGCTTGACATTTATGGGAAGTCTATTCCAGAGCATGGGCAATCTCTGGGTTATGAACCTGTCCCTCCATCATGTTCTGTTGATTGTGGTAATGAGGTTGATGTATCTGGAGCATGTGGTGCGGAGGTATTGGGATTTCTTTAGATGCAGGATTTCTAATAGAGATGGGTCAGACATGTTTTTTTATGTCAAGCAGTGATCGCCTCTTAGATGATATGAGACAGAGAATAGCTGTAGTTTTTTGAGTCTGTCGATGTAAGACATGTTTAAGGCCTAGGATCCTCTTCATGGGGTTCTTTTGTGGCCTCTCCAGCTGTTGCTATACTCTATAATTGGTGTAATGAGTGAAGAGTAGAGAGAAATGATGACCTCTTTTTTCCTGGATGCAAAACCCTCGGGAATGAAATGTGCCACATAGCAGGACTTTCTGACCACAGTAGCAATGTGGTGATCGAAGGAGAGGTTGCTGTCAACCTGTGTCCCCAGACCTCTTATAACGCCTTCAGTGTTCAGTGGGCTTCCATAAATGTGATAATTAGTGGGAACTGAGTTTTTCCCAAAGGGGAAGACAACACATTTTTTGGCATTAAGCATAAGGCCATGGTTTCAACAACAGTCTTTGGTCTCAGTGAGGCTTTTCTGTAGTAACATGAAGAAGGATTTCTTAGAATGTGGGTATAGTGTAAGTGATGTAGACAAAGGTCTAGTAGAGGCTTGGTCTTTTCTAAATATGGTGGGAAGAGAATATTTCTCAGATTCAGCTGAGGAAGTAGCTGTGGTACCTAAACAGATTAGCAAACTGACTAAAATGTGTAAGCTTCTCCCTACTTATTCAAGCAATATTAACATTACCTGTGAGGCTATTAAGAAATATTGGCCACTTTTATTCATTAACTCAGATCTTAGGAGAGTTTTAGATGATAAACTCCTGTTTTCATTTAGAAATAATTTGTTGCCGAATCAACAGTTATGGTCTAAGAATTTTGAACAGATTCCTTTGGATGCATCAGATAGATGTGGGACATTTCAATGTAGACTCTATAAGGCTTGACAATAAATTTGGAGTTGTACCTCTCTGGCACACTCACAAACTAAGCAAAACATTTGTTTTGATTTTTATGCAGATTTTAAGGCCAAGAATTTAATATATTATGCTAAATGCATGATATGTGAAGCTTTCTACATTAGAAAGACCAACAGAATGTTTATAGAAAAGATTCTGGAATAGCTATGTAATAAGTAAGGAGAAGCTCATTCATTTTAGACCATTTGCTAGTCTGTTTAGGTACAGCTATGTCAAGAATCTCAATGGCAACACCCAGATCTGCTCTGAGTTAAAGCACAACGGCACGAAAATTATAGAAACAACTGATATCGCCAACATCCTGGCAGATATGTTCAGTGCTAACTTTACCCCCCTCTCACCCCCTAAAGGGCCCATATCTATACAGGAAGAATGCAGAGTCCCTGTAATCACATCTATGGAGGTAAAAGCTGTACTCTCTAAAACCAAAAACACAGCAGACCGGACAACATCCCAGGCTCTGTTTTACATGAACTTCAGAATGAACTGGCTCCCCACCTAAGCACCATGTTCAGTTATAGTCTCATATCAGGCTTTCTGCCCACTGAATGGTGCACAGCAACAGTTATCCCACTCCTCAAAGGGGGAGCCACCACTGATCCTGGGAACTATCGCCCTATTAGCCTGATGAGCCTGGTCTGCATGCCCATGGAATGTATCATCGTGGAACTCATAAACAAAGACATTGGTAACCTCCAAACTCTGGACCCCACCCAGTATGGATTTGTGAAAAGTAGATCATGACTTCTGAACCAGATCGACTTCTTTGAGGCAGTCACCAAAGAAGTAGACGAGGGTAAGGTGGTTCACACAGCCAATCTTGACTTTGCCAAGGCTTTTTACACCATCCCCCATTCTGGAATTATAGCTAAACTCACTAAACTAGGTATAAATCCCTACATCACAAGATGGGCTGCCAACTGGCTCACTGACAGAACCCAAACTGTAAAAGGTGCATACTCCAAATCTGACTTCAAACCAGTGACAAGTGGAGTACCACAGGGTTCAGTTCTGGGACCTGTCCTGTTTGGTATCTATTTCTCTGAAGTACAGGCTAACACAGAAGGCCTCTGGCTAATGAAGTTTACAGATGACTGCAAACTAGGAGCCATAGTCTAGTCCCCAAATGATGTGGACATCCTACAGAAGGGCCTCACTGAGACAGATGCCTGGTGTCAGAGGCATGGCCTCAAGCTCAACGCCAAAAAGTGCATTGTCATTCCCTCTGGTAAAAACTGTGTACCCATGAACTACCACATAAATGACAGTCTACTTAACACCAAATGTGTGATAAGAGACCTTGGGACCCAGGTGGACAGTAGTCTCTCCTTTGATAGTCACATTGCCACAGTAGTCAGGAAATCCTTCTCTGTGGCACACCACATCACAAAAGGGTTCTCATCCAGGAAAAAAAAGGTCATTGTTCTCCTCCACTCGGCACTCATTAGACCCATTATAGAGTACAATGACCCTTTTGGAATGTACCTCACAAGACATCTGCAGCAGCTGGAAATGCCACAGAAGTACCTCACAAAGAGGATTACTGGCCTCAAACAGATGCCCTACACTGACCATCTAAAAACACTCCAGTTTTACTCTGTAGCATATCGCCTACTCTGAGGAGATCTCTGCCTAATATATAAAGCTATGTTAAACTCAGAGCTGTTGGACATGCTACACCTAACGAAATCCCAATCCCTCCAAGCTACATGCTCTAGGGACTTAAACCTTGTCACCACAATAAACAGGATATGCTGGAGGGATAGATTCCTGTCCCAGAGACTTCCTATACTCTGGAACAAGCTACCCATCTATGTCAAGAAAAGTTCCTTATTAGCAATTTTCAAGAAAAATCTTGATGAGTGGATGGGAAATAGGAAATAAACCCCGGGGATCACTTCTGTGGCTCTGCTTGACAGGGGCACAGAAAATTAATTTCTTGGGTGGCGTAAGCCAGGGAACCTTGTTGGCTAGGCTTACTTAGGCCCTTGGACTGATAGCCTAGTACCTACTCATGACGCTATGGGAGACATACACAATCAGAAGAGAATGAGTGGGTTAGCTCATGTTATAGATAACAGGAGCAGACAGCATTTTAAGTTTCTTGCATTAGAATTAATGTCTGAAAATTTTAGAAGTGGGGACTTTAATAATATCACTGAAAAGAGGGAAATGAAGTGGATACTTCTTTTAAATGGAAATGTATTTCTAGAGCTGAATGCACGTGTCTTTGAAGCTGGTTCTTAAGTCTCACTCCCTTAAATATTAATATTTAAATGTCAGAGAGATGAGTAGTTTTTTCATGATATTATTGGTTCTAATAAGTTTTCTCTGTCACTGTTTTAATATTCATGTTTTAGAGGGGTGTGTTGATACAGCACATCTCTATTGGCCAGTTCCTTGCTCCAGTGGGCTGTGTTTTTAGATTGAAACAGTGTTTATATTGAAGAATACCATTTGGAATTGTATATATATATATATATATATATATATATATATATATATATATATATATATATATGGTCTGCAGAAGTAGGTTTGTTTTCCACAAAAGCGCTTACCTTTTTATTACTGATGTTTATTAAAGTTTTATTAAAGATTTAAGCAGTGGTGCTCAGAGCTTCAGTTTTTTCTTTTACATTTTATTGTTTTTTTGGTGTTCTGGCTCCTGACTTTGCTTGTTTGGAGTTAAAAGAGATATCATGTTAGTACCTGGTTCATAACAGCATGCATTCCTTTAATGAGTTAGATGTAAATTGCAAGTCTGGCTTCCACATGGATTCTGAATTTGGTTAAGACAAAATAAAGTAAATTTAAAAATATGCTCAGAAAGGAATACAAATTGATACTTAGGGAGGTGATTCATCAATGAAGTGTCAAGGGGCTGCCCAGCAAAATTAAAGAGAAGCTTCTTCTTTTTCTTGATCTGAAAAATTAGACAATACATAAATTGTCTGTATACTGCAAAAGATCTTATGAATGAAAATAATTTTACTGCTGCTTACACATTTGGAAAGGCTTGAATAAGTGCAAGAAATGTAAAATAATTTACGTTCAAGAGAAATATAGTGCACTTGTTTCACTGTTTTTTCCAAGTTGGGTATTTGAGGATATTTTTAAACATGTTAATCTGCCTTAAATCTTAGAAGAATAGAAAAGAGGAAGCAAAACTTACAGTGTAGTGTTAGTCATGTAATGAGTAACAGTCGTAATGGAATTGGCTGAGAAAAACTATGTTACTTGGAGCAAATATATAGTGGGAGGTGACATTTTGTAGAACATTGTCCCAAAGTGCTTTACAGATAACCAATCAACCCTGTAGTCATGAAAATGTAACATTCCTGTCTCAAGAAATGAAGACCAAGTAAGACCCTTTTGTAAGAATAAACTGTGGGTTACTTAGTAAGTCTGTGGGACTCACTTCTATTAAAACGCATTAGGAACCTCTGATTGTTTCAGCAAAAGCCCAAGATGATTACTGGTGTAAGTTCATAAAAAAATAATAAGTTCTTGTAAGCTAGCATAAGCTTAGGAAACAAAAAAGTGTAAATGCATTAACAATGCAAGAACCAAATTATGCATCATTTGCTGAATGGTCCATCACAGTTCCATGTTCTTATATGGACTGCTTAACACTTTTGAAAAGTTGCAAAGTCCCATATCATATCAAATCCTTGTAAGCTATAGGCCCTGTTCTATAACCCAGGGAACCAATAATACATAATTAAATGTACTGGAGACATTCACCATTCAACACTACACCATATTCATAGACTACTATAACTACCCCATTATAAACTAAGAATTATACATGATCTCAAACATGCAGGCTCAGAGATTCCTGGACTTTATAAACATGAACATCCTGAACTAGCTTTATCTAGCTAATATCCTTGATCTGGTCCTCACAAATATGGGAGAATGTTGCACCCCCCACTGTAATTTACTCACTGGTCAGGGCAGACCATATGTCTGTCTCCTTTGAAATAAAAATAAAACTCAGGTACCAACTAACCCCAGAACATTTAGGAATTATTCTGTGGCAAACTTCCTACTATTAAGTGACACCCAGGCAATATTTCAAGCCCTCCTAAACACGGTTGCCTGTGAGGAATTGTTCAAGTAAACCCTGTACAATCACGTTAATGGCTACAAAGAGACAGCTGTACCTACTCAGAATAAACACAGGATGAATTAAAAAACTAGCCTTCCTGGTGGAATCCTAACATAAATAAGTTGTATAACAAAGGCAAGAATACCATGGCAAAAATTAGGAAATACAATGCCCAGCAAAGTAAAAACTCTCTCAGCAATGTAAGCAAGCAACTTAGGGAGCTAATAAAGTCTTCCAAAGGCAAATTTGAGAAAAAACTAGGCTCCCAGAACAAGGACAATCACAAGGCACTTTTCAGCTATGGCCACAACCTCAAAGGCAATACACGACCATGTGTCATACTAACTGTACATTATGGATCTCTGGCTGACCAAGTTTGCAAATGAGTGCAAACAAGGCATAGTAATAAAATCTCCCAGAGACACAAATATCCTCCAAGAAGGCCTGACACAGATTAATAACTGGTGTCAGAGTCACAGTCACAAACTCAATGCCAGGAAATGCATAATAGTATCCTAAGGCAAGATGGCTACCCCTGGAAACTATCAAAGATAATCATTCTATGCTGTACAACTTATAAGGAAGAATATGGGATCTAGGCTAAGGATGTCTTTGTTCCACTGTTGAGAAAGAATCTTGCGAATTTGAATGCTTCATTATTAAAGTGTTTTGTTTATGGTCAGACTCTTAGCTTTTTATTTTATTTTATTTTTCCACTGTACTCATCCTTCATCAGACCAATCACTGAGTGCCACACCCCCTTTGGTATGTACCTGAACAGCCGTATGCAACAAAAGGAACATCAACAGAGGTTCCTCACAAGAAAGAATTGAGAGCATAAAAAGCATGTCCTATATGGAGTGCTTCAAAGCCCTATTCCTTTATTCAGTCTTCTACAGACTGCTGAGAGGCAATCTATGCCTGTCCTACACAGCATCCACTGACCTTATTCTGATGGACCTATTGCACATCTCCAAAATAAATGGCATCATAATTACCTACTCTAGGGACCTAAACTGCCTCTGAAACATAAATAAGACTTTTTAGAGCACAGTTTGTACCTCAGAGACTTCCCCCTTCTCTGGAACAACTTCCCATCTATGTGAAGCAGAGTTCTTCCCTAACCCAATTCAAGCATAAGCTGGACCACTGGATGGAGAATCAGAAATGTACCCTTGTCTGGCATTTATGTCTCTAGTAGACAGAACTGACCTGTGAATGACTGGGTTTGACCACCCATGTCCAAGCGTACACATACCCCTTAAAATTACCCTAGGGTATCAAAACTTGTCATATTCATTAGGGAATAATGGCTTGGCTTAAAAATACCCTCTAAAGTCATTAAGCTAGTAATCACCAATGAAACTATGAATCTATGACAGTCTATATGAAATAGAGTAATATGAGTCCCTCCAATACACCTTTTTATTGCAGTAAGAAAGGTGCATTCATCTTTGTCATTTCACACACATGCACACACACACACACACACACACACACACACACACACACACACACACACACACACACACACACACACACACACATATGCATGCACAAGCATGTCACCTTAGAAATTCTGTGATAAATTACTGTCTGTGGATATGAAATCTTACTGAGAAATTGAACATTTTGCAGCAAAACATTAAGTATTGCCTCCTTGCTGTGCTAAGGTATGGCAGTACAAGAACTGCTGATGAGAAAAAAATGTTTCATTCACAGAAACATATTTTAATAAGACAGGCAAAGCTTATTTCATTATTTTTAGATGCAAAACATGGGTCTATATTATCTAATCGAAGAGGCATTACAGCGAATGCCTCTTCATCGATCCCTAAAGAGTGAACTGCCAGTTACGCAAATGGCCAACTCAGCGACTTTTTTCCTAGGGGGGAAAAAATCACTGATCCAGCCAGAAACAAAACATCAGTAAGAACACCTCAAAGTGGCGGGGTTCACCCACCCACACCCCCCATGTGGGAGGATTTGCCCTCCACACCCCCCTAACTAAATGTGCCAACTCTGAGATCACACTACAGTGGGGAAAGGGGAAAATTCACACTGAAGGCCAAGCAATTTTTTTCCCCTAGGAAAACAATTGCTGATTTGGTCGTTCACGTAACTGCCACTTCGCTCATTAAGGATCGATGAAGAGACATTCGCTGTGATGCCTCTTTGATTAGATAATATAGACCCACAAAACACGCATCTGTCATTCTACATAGGAGAAGAAACCAAACAAAGCATAGAGCAAATAAAATGTAAAATGTTATGTGGAATTTTTGAAGCATACTGACGGATGAAATGGGAGGACATAAGTCACAGTCAAAGTAAAGAAATAAGCACTATTAGCACTTCTGTCTGCAAGGAAATATAGAATCATTTACTGCCATTATATACTCTGATATTGGGCATGGCTCTCAACCTCCTCTTAGCACAGAAAATTTGGAAAAAGCCTAAAATAATGATGGGACAAAACAAAAATACGGACAGACTTTAAATATTGCTCTTATAAACTTAGAAAGTTGCTAAAATAACATAATTTGTGTTAGCATCCATTTTTCTGGAGGATATGAACTCTGAAATTTAAATGTATGTCATTATTTAGTGACTTCAATCCTCAGTGATTTGCCAAAAAACACAAATTTTATGAGGAAGAGACCAAAGATATGAATAAAAAATCTGAACATTGCGGGAAAATCTGGACAGATGAGAGGTATGATTATCTGGACGTCATGTTTCACATCTCAAACTGCTATGAAAAATCATTGTTGTATGTTACATATTTTGAGCCATCCTACTTCTAGTTGATCAAATGAGATGCTGCCATTGCATGACAGTTGGGATACTCAAAAACGGGTGTAATAATGAATTTCCTACCATTGTTCTCCCTGCAGTTTCTCACACATTGTCATGGCATCTGATAGAGAAGACAGTGGTGCTTTTTTAAGGCACAAAGGTGGTGTTGGAGGAATCTAAGATATTCCTTCACCTATTACATAAGAAATACAGCCTGAGGCTCTGGTGGTAGTAGGGGGCTATGAAGATCCTCAGTATAAAGCATAGACCTGAAATTATCTGGGAAAGGCATTCATACTTGCCACATTGATCCATCCCCTATTTGAGCTAACAGTGTATTCACCACTACAGTGTCCTTAAAAGAAATAGTCCTGTAGACCTGGGCTATGGTAGTTTGATGTTAGAGCACATCCATCACTAATGTAATGTGAGTAACTCTTGGCTCACCTCCACATGTAAACTGCCACTGTCATGCCATGCATATGTCTTAACACACTCTAAATTCTTTCTCCACAACCCTAAAGTTAAGGCTGAGAATGTGCAGCTGTGCAGGAGGATGCTCAAGTCCCTTAGGAAGTGTTGTAGTGAGCATATCTGTTTCATACAGTAGCGATATCTATGTTAACAATGTAGTTAGCTATTATAGCTGTAGTCTGGAAAAGTATGGCTTTTCTACAGGGTTGCCACCTAATCAAGTGCCCAAAGTGGGATGTTATTCATGGAAATGCAAGACTTTACAAAACAAACTATACCCAGTTTATTTTACACTTTTATGCAGCATCAAGACTTATACCCAGTCTCCAGCAAGACCTGTCATCTCACCACCAGTGGCAACACCACCCCACCATTGACACCCACAGCAGTAGTGTCCCAGGCTATCCCAGTCACCTCTACAATTGCTTCAGAACCTACATTGGGAACTGCAGCCAGTCCTGCACATGAAGGTGGTCCTGTTCTAACAGCCAGTAGCAGTACCTACATTGGGAACTGCAGCCAGTCCTGCACATGAAGGTGGTCCTGTTCTAACAGCCAGTAGCAGTACCTACATTGGGAACTGCAGCCAGTCCTGCACATGAAGGTGGTCCTGTTCTAACAGCCAGTAGCAGTACCTACATTGGGAACTGCAGCCAGTCCTGCACATGAAGGTGGTCCTGTTCTAACAGCCAGTAGCAGTACCTACATTGGGAACTGCAGCCAGTCCTGCACATGAAGGTGGTCCTGTTCTAACAGCCAGTAGCAGTACCTACATTGGGAACTGCAGCCAGTCCTGCACATGAAGGTGGTCCTGTTCTAACAGCCAGTAGCAGTACCTACATTGGGAACTGCAGCCAGTCCTGCACATGAAGGTGGTCCTGTTCTAACAGCCAGTAGCAGTACCTACATTGGGAACTGCAGCCAGTCCTGCACATGAAGGTGGTCCTGTTCTAACAGCCAGTAGCAGTACCTACATTGGGAACTGCAGCCAGTCCTGCACATGAAGGTGGTCCTGTTCTAACAGCCAGTAGCAGTACCTACATTGGGAACTGCAGCCAGTCCTGCACATGAAGGTGGTCCTGTTCTAACAGCCAGTAGCAGTACCTACATTGGGAACTGCAGCCAGTCCTGCACATGAAGGTGGTCCTGTTCTAACAGCCAGTAGCAGTACCTACATTGGGAACTGCAGCCAGTCCTGCACATGAAGGTGGTCCTGTTCTAACAGCCAGTAGCAGTACCTACATTGGGAACTGCAGCCAGTCCTGCACATGAAGGTGGTCCTGTTCTAACAGCCAGTAGCAGTACCTACATTGGGAACTGCAGCCAGTCCTGCACATGAAGGTGGTCCTGTTCTAACAGCCAGTAGCAGTACCTACATTGGGAACTGCAGCCAGTCCTGCACATGAAGGTGGTCCTGTTCTAACAGCCAGTAGCAGTACCTACATTGGGAACTGCAGCCAGTCCTGCACATGAAGGTGGTCCTGTTCTAACAGCCAGTAGCAGTACCTACATTGGGAACTGCAGCCAGTCCTGCACATGAAGGTGGTCCTGTTCTAACAGCCAGTAGCAGTACCTACATTGGGAACTGCAGCCAGTCCTGCACATGAAGGTGGTCCTGTTCTAACAGCCAGTAGCAGTACCTACATTGGGAACTGCAGCCAGTCCTGCACATGAAGGTGGTCCTGTTCTAACAGCCAGTAGCAGTACCTACATTGGGAACTGCAGCCAGTCCTGCACATGAAGGTGGTCCTGTTCTAACAGCCAGTAGCAGTACCTACATTGGGAACTGCAGCCAGTCCTGCACATGAAGGTGGTCCTGTTCTAACAGCCAGTAGCAGTACCTACATTGGGAACTGCAGCCAGTCCTGCACATGAAGGTGGTCCTGTTCTAACAGCCAGTAGCAGTACCTACATTGGGAACTGCAGCCAGTCCTGCACATGAAGGTGGTCCTGTTCTAACAGCCAGTAGCAGTACCTACATTGGGAACTGCAGCCAGTCCTGCACATGAAGGTGGTCCTGTTCTAACAGCCAGTAGCAGTACCTACATTGGGAACTGCAGCCAGTCCTGCACATGAAGGTGGTCCTGTTCTAACAGCCAGTAGCAGTACCTACATTGGGAACTGCAGCCAGTCCTGCACATGAAGGTGGTCCTGTTCTAACAGCCAGTAGCAGTACCTACATTGGGAACTGCAGCCAGTCCTGCACATGAAGGTGGTCCTGTTCTAACAGCCAGTAGCAGTACCTACATTGGGAACTGCAGCCAGTCCTGCACATGAAGGTGGTCCTGTTCTAACAGCCAGTAGCAGTACCTACATTGGGAACTGCAGCCAGTCCTGCACATGAAGGTGGTCCTGTTCTAACAGCCAGTAGCAGTACCTACATTGGGAACTGCAGCCAGTCCTGCACATGAAGGTGGTCCTGTTCTAACAGCCAGTAGCAGTACCTACATTGGGAACTGCAGCCAGTCCTGCACATGAAGGTGGTCCTGTTCTAACAGCCAGTAGCAGTACCTACATTGGGAACTGCAGCCAGTCCTGCACATGAAGGTGGTCCTGTTCTAACAGCCAGTAGCAGTACCTACATTGGGAACTGCAGCCAGTCCTGCACATGAAGGTGGTCCTGTTCTAACAGCCAGTAGCAGTACCTACATTGGGAACTGCAGCCAGTCCTGCACATGAAGGTGGTCCTGTTCTAACAGCCAGTAGCAGTACCTACATTGGGAACTGCAGCCAGTCCTGCACATGAAGGTGGTCCTGTTCTAACAGCCAGTAGCAGTACCTACATTGGGAACTGCAGCCAGTCCTGCACATGAAGGTGGTCCTGTTCTAACAGCCAGTAGCAGTACCTACATTGGGAACTGCAGCCAGTCCTGCACATGAAGGTGGTCCTGTTCTAACAGCCAGTAGCAGTACCTACATTGGGAACTGCAGCCAGTCCTGCACATGAAGGTGGTCCTGTTCTAACAGCCAGTAGCAGTACCTACATTGGGAACTGCAGCCAGTCCTGCACATGAAGGTGGTCCTGTTCTAACAGCCAGTAGCAGTACCTACATTGGGAACTGCAGCCAGTCCTGCACATGAAGGTGGTCCTGTTCTAACAGCCAGTAGCAGTACCTACATTGGGAACTGCAGCCAGTCCTGCACATGAAGGTGGTCCTGTTCTAACAGCCAGTAGCAGTACCTACATTGGGAACTGCAGCCAGTCCTGCACATGAAGGTGGTCCTGTTCTAACAGCCAGTAGCAGTACCTACATTGGGAACTGCAGCCAGTCCTGCACATGAAGGTGGTCCTGTTCTAACAGCCAGTAGCAGTACCTACATTGGGAACTGCAGCCAGTCCTGCACATGAAGGTGGTCCTGTTCTAACAGCCAGTAGCAGTACCTACATTGGGAACTGCAGCCAGTCCTGCACATGAAGGTGGTCCTGTTCTAACAGCCAGTAGCAGTACCTACATTGGGAACTGCAGCCAGTCCTGCACATGAAGGTGGTCCTGTTCTAACAGCCAGTAGCAGTACCTACATTGGGAACTGCAGCCAGTCCTGCACATGAAGGTGGTCCTGTTCTAACAGCCAGTAGCAGTACCTACATTGGGAACTGCAGCCAGTCCTGCACATGAAGGTGGTCCTGTTCTAACAGCCAGTAGCAGTACCTACATTGGGAACTGCAGCCAGTCCTGCACATGAAGGTGGTCCTGTTCTAACAGCCAGTAGCAGTACCTACATTGGGAACTGCAGCCAGTCCTGCACATGAAGGTGGTCCTGTTCTAACAGCCAGTAGCAGTACCTACATTGGGAACTGCAGCCAGTCCTGCACATGAAGGTGGTCCTGTTCTAACAGCCAGTAGCAGTACCTACATTGGGAACTGCAGCCAGTCCTGCACATGAAGGTGGTCCTGTTCTAACAGCCAGTAGCAGTACCTACATTGGGAACTGCAGCCAGTCCTGCACATGAAGGTGGTCCTGTTCTAACAGCCAGTAGCAGTACCTACATTGGGAACTGCAGCCAGTCCTGCACATGAAGGTGGTCCTGTTCTAACAGCCAGTAGCAGTACCTACATTGGGAACTGCAGCCAGTCCTGCACATGAAGGTGGTCCTGTTCTAACAGCCAGTAGCAGTACCTACATTGGGAACTGCAGCCAGTCCTGCACATGAAGGTGGTCCTGTTCTAACAGCCAGTAGCAGTACCTACATTGGGAACTGCAGCCAGTCCTGCACATGAAGGTGGTCCTGTTCTAACAGCCAGTAGCAGTACCTACATTGGGAACTGCAGCCAGTCCTGCACATGAAGGTGGTCCTGTTCTAACAGCCAGTAGCAGTACCTACATTGGGAACTGCAGCCAGTCCTGCACATGAAGGTGGTCCTGTTCTAACAGCCAGTAGCAGTACCTACATTGGGAACTGCAGCCAGTCCTGCACATGAAGGTGGTCCTGTTCTAACAGCCAGTAGCAGTACCTACATTGGGAACTGCAGCCAGTCCTGCACATGAAGGTGGTCCTGTTCTAACAGCCAGTAGCAGTACCTACATTGGGAACTGCAGCCAGTCCTGCACATGAAGGTGGTCCTGTTCTAACAGCCAGTAGCAGTACCTACATTGGGAACTGCAGCCAGTCCTGCACATGAAGGTGGTCCTGTTCTAACAGCCAGTAGCAGTACCTACATTGGGAACTGCAGCCAGTCCTGCACATGAAGGTGGTCCTGTTCTAACAGCCAGTAGCAGTACCTACATTGGGAACTGCAGCCAGTCCTGCACATGAAGGTGGTCCTGTTCTAACAGCCAGTAGCAGTACCTACATTGGGAACTGCAGCCAGTCCTGCACATGAAGGTGGTCCTGTTCTAACAGCCAGTAGCAGTACCTACATTGGGAACTGCAGCCAGTCCTGCACATGAAGGTGGTCCTGTTCTAACAGCCAGTAGCAGTACCTACATTGGGAACTGCAGCCAGTCCTGCACATGAAGGTGGTCCTGTTCTAACAGCCAGTAGCAGTACCTACATTGGGAACTGCAGCCAGTCCTGCACATGAAGGTGGTCCTGTTCTAACAGCCAGTAGCAGTACCTACATTGGGAACTGCAGCCAGTCCTGCACATGAAGGTGGTCCTGTTCTAACAGCCAGTAGCAGTACCTACATTGGGAACTGCAGCCAGTCCTGCACATGAAGGTGGTCCTGTTCTAACAGCCAGTAGCAGTACCTACATTGGGAACTGCAGCCAGTCCTGCACATGAAGGTGGTCCTGTTCTAACAGCCAGTAGCAGTACCTACATTGGGAACTGCAGCCAGTCCTGCACATGAAGGTGGTCCTGTTCTAACAGCCAGTAGCAGTACCTACATTGGGAACTGCAGCCAGTCCTGCACATGAAGGTGGTCCTGTTCTAACAGCCAGTAGCAGTACCTACATTGGGAACTGCAGCCAGTCCTGCACATGAAGGTGGTCCTGTTCTAACAGCCAGTAGCAGTACCTACATTGGGAACTGCAGCCAGTCCTGCACATGAAGGTGGTCCTGTTCTAACAGCCAGTAGCAGTACCTACATTGGGAACTGCAGCCAGTCCTGCACATGAAGGTGGTCCTGTTCTAACAGCCAGTAGCAGTACCTACATTGGGAACTGCAGCCAGTCCTGCACATGAAGGTGGTCCTGTTCTAACAGCCAGTAGCAGTACCTACATTGGGAACTGCAGCCAGTCCTGCACATGAAGGTGGTCCTGTCCTAACAGCCAGTAGCAGTACCTACATTGGGAACTGCAGCCAGTCCTGCACATGAAGGTGGTCCTGTTCTAACAGCCAGTAGCAGTACCTACATTGGGAACTGCAGCCAGTCCTGCACATGAAGGTGGTCCTGTTCTAACAGCCAGTAGCAGTACCTACATTGGGAACTGCAGCCAGTCCTGCACATGAAGGTGGTCCTGTTCTAACAGCCAGTAGCAGTACCTACATTGGGAACTGCAGCCAGTCCTGCACATGAAGGTGGTCCTGTTCTAACAGCCAGTAGCAGTACCTACATTGGGAACTGCAGCCAGTCCTGCACATGAAGGTGGTCCTGTTCTAACAGCCAGTAGCAGTACCTACATTGGGAACTGCAGCCAGTCCTGCACATGAAGGTGGTCCTGTTCTAACAGCCAGTAGCAGTACCTACATTGGGAACTGCAGCCAGTCCTGCACATGAAGGTGGTCCTGTTCTAACAGCCAGTAGCAGTACCTACATTGGGAACTGCAGCCAGTCCTGCACATGAAGGTGGTCCTGTTCTAACAGCCAGTAGCAGTACCTACATTGGGAACTGCAGCCAGTCCTGCACATGAAGGTGGTCCTGTTCTAACAGCCAGTAGCAGTACCTACATTGGGAACTGCAGCCAGTCCTGCACATGAAGGTGGTCCTGTTCTAACAGCCAGTAGCAGTACCTACATTGGGAACTGCAGCCAGTCCTGCACATGAAGGTGGTCCTGTTCTAACAGCCAGTAGCAGTACCTACATTGGGAACTGCAGCCAGTCCTGCACATGAAGGTGGTCCTGTTCTAA